>NC_050577.1:129612393-129912393 GCF_011100635.1 Trichosurus vulpecula | reverse complement strand
AATGGCTCTGAACAAATTCTAGAACTGCAGAAGCCACAAAATAGCAGAGGGAAGCAGGACTCTAGCCCAGGACAGCCTGTATGGTCGCTGGGTAAGGTCTATTGCATGGAGCTACTAGCAGAGCAGAGTAGAACCCAGAATGGGTTGTGCCCAAGCCAACCAGACTGGGAGCCAGGCAGAACAGGCCATAGTGCCCTGAATCAATGAGCTGTGGCAGTTATCAGACTTCTAACCCACAAATGCCAAAGACAACAGAGAAGGTTAGTGGGAAAAGCTGCTAGGACAGAGTGAAGTAGTTCACAGTCGGCCACCTCCCTGGGGGTGGCAGAGGTGGTGCAGCTCTGAGGCTGCTTCCAGAGCTACAGCTGCAGTTGCTTCCAGGCCCAGGCCCACCTAGTGGGAGGAATTAAGCAGCAGATCAGGGTGGGAGTGCAGAGTCTGCTTGGATCTGAGTTGCAGTCCAGGTTGGCAGATCTTGGGGGAGGAGGAGCATTGGTGTGGCAGAGCTTGCTGTGTACAAGTAGCTCAGAAAACAGCAGCGCAACCCCTCAAGCTTGGGACAAAGTACTCTCTACTCTACAAGCAGTCATACCCTGACAAAAAAGCTCAAGGGTCAAGTAGCTGGCTGGGAACATGGCCAGGGAGCAAAAATGGACTCAGATTCAGACTCAGATTTTGGAATCTTTCTTTGGTGATAAAGAAGACCAAAACATAAAGCCAGAAGAAGTCAACAAAGCCAAAGACCCTAAATCAAAAGCCTCCAAGAAAAACATGAATTGGTCTCAGGCCATGGAAGAGCTCAAAAAGGATTTGGGAAAGCAAATAAGAGAAGTAGAGGAAAAATTGGGAAGAGAAATGAGAGTGATCCAAGAAAAGAAAGAAAAACAAGTCAATGAGTTCCTAAAGGAGACGCAAAAATACTGGAGAAAATAACACCTTAAAAATAGACTAATTCAAATGGCAAAAGAGCACCAAAAAACCAATTAGGAGAAGAATGCCTTGAAAGGTGGAATTACTCAAATGAAAAAGGAGGTCCAAGAGACCACTGAAGAAAACACTACTTTAAAAATTAGATTGGAGCAAGTGGAAGATAGTGATTTATGAGAAATCAAGATATTATAAAACAGAATCAAAGGAGTGAAAAAATGGAAAACAATGTGAAATATCTCATTGGAAAAACCACTGACCTGGAAAATAGATCCATGAGAGATCATTTAAAAACTATTGGACTACCTGAAAACCATGATTAAAAAGAGAGCCTAGATATCACCTTTCAAAAAATTATCAAGGAGAATTTCCCTGATATTCTAGAGTCAGATGGTAAAATAAAAATTGAAAGAATCCATTGATCACCTCCTGAAAATGATCCTGAAATGAAAACTCCTAGGAATATTGTCACCAAATTCCAGAATTCCCAGGTCAAGGAGAAAATACTGCAAGCAGCCAGAAAGAAACAATCTGTGTGTTGTGGAAACACAATGAGGATAACACAAGATCTAGCAGCTTCTACATTAAGGGATGGAAGGGCTTGGAATATGATGTTCTGGAGGTCAATGGAGCTAGGATTAATACCAAGAATCACCTACCCATCAAAACTGAGTATAATGCTCCAAGGCAAAATATGGATTTTCAATAAAATAGAGGACTTTCAAGCTTTCTCAGTGAAAAGACCAGAGTTAAATAGAAAATTTGACTTTCAAACATAAAAATCAAGAGAAGCATGAAAAGGTAAACAAGAAAGAGAAATCATAAGGGAATTACTAAAGCTGAACTGTTTTGTTTACATTCCTACATGGAAGGATGATGTGTATAATTCATGAGACCGCAGTATTAAGGTAGCTGAAGTGAATACACACAAAGACACATACACACACATGCAGACACACATACACACATAAACACACATAGATAGATAGATAGATAGATAGATAGATACATACATACATACATACATACATACATATAGACAGAGGGCATAGAGTGAATTGAACATGAAGGGATAATATCTAAAAAATAAAATCCAATTAATGGATGAGAGAGGAATATATTGAGAGAGGGAGAAAGGGAAAGATAGTTTGGGATATATTATCTCACATAAAAGTGGCGAGAAAAACAGTTTGTTGAAAGGGAAGAGGGGGCAGGTGAGGGGGAATGAGTGTATCTTGCTGTCTTCGGATTTGACTTGAGGAGGGAAGAACACACACACTCAAATGGATATCTTACCCCACAGAAAAGAAGGAGGAAGGAGATAAAACAGGGGGCATGATATAAGGGAGTGCACATCGGAGGAGGAGGTAATCAAAAGCAAACACTTTCAAAAAGAGACAGGGTCAAGGGAGAAAATTTAATAAAGGGGGACAAGATAGGAGGGAGCAAAATATAGTTAGTCTTTCACAACATGAGTATTGTGGAGGGGTTTTGCATAATGATACACATGTGGCCCATGTTGAATTGCTTGCCTTCTTAGGGAGGCTGGGTGGGGAGGGAAGAGGAGAGAGAATTTGGAACTCAGTGTTCTACAAGCAGATGTTCAAAAAAATTTGTTTTAGTATGCAACTAGGAAATACTATATACAGACAATGGGCCATAGAAATCTAGCTTGCCCTACAAGATAATAAAGGAAAAGGGGATTGGTGGAAGTGGGGTAACAGAAGGGAGGGCTGACTTGGGAATGGTGCAATGAGAATATATGCCATCTTGGAGTGGGGGGGGAGGGTAGAAATGGTGAGAAAATTTGCAATTCAAAATATTGTGAAAATCAATGCTGCAAATTAAAAATATTAAATAAAAAATAATAACAAAACCTGATCACATCAAAGGAATAGAAAACATGGTATTAAACAAACTATAAAGATTTGGTTATAACAGGGGATCTCTAGGAATCAATTAAAAAGACAAAATGAAGAATGATAAGCCATGCCACCAGCTGACCTTTAAAAAACCAATTCATTAATTTCTGCAGAATTACCTGAAGGGAAATCGGACTTTATATTGGACCCAAAAAATATGCACTAAGCTGAACAAGGGGATGCTATAAGAAGGTGTATGGAGTTGGGAAGGCAAGAGCGTGGTTAGAAGCACCAGAAATGAAAGGGCTAGGGCTCTCAGAATGAGACTGGTTAGACAGACTCATGGGGTGATTTGGGAAAAGAAGATGTGTTGCCAAAACTATACAATCTTCAAGGAAGTAATCCTACAATGTCTTTGCCATCTTGAGTTCCCTTTTAGAAGGAAGAGGTCTTTTTTCCCAGAAAAGACAGTTCCCCTTACATTATTTTTAAATATTTACTTTGTCTTTGTAAACAATGTAAAAAAGAGCACTCAACTAATCTAACCATACTTACTAGAAATAATTGTGGAGGAAAGGAGGGAGAAAAGAAGGGAGAGAGACACAGAGACAGACACAAAGATAGAAAGAAAAATGGAAGAAGAGAGACAAAAGGAGTGATGGCATGAGAGAAGGAGAAAAAGGAGAGAGAGACAGAGAGAGACAAAGACAGACTGAGGGAGACAGAGAGACAAAGAGAGAGACAGAGAGACTGAGAGAGAGATAGAGAGAACGAGAGAGAGAGAGAGAGAGAGAGAGAGAGAGAGAGAGAGAGAGGGAGGGAGGGAGGAGGAGGGGGATCTAACACTGAGGTATTTTGCCAGTCTTGTCTTTGACTAGGGCCTCAGAGGTACATGAAATAGTAAGTATTTCAAGAATTACAGATCCTTTAATACAGAGTTGGGGAACCACCACATGTGACCCTCTACATCCTCAAGTGGGGTTCTTTGACTGAATCTTCCTTGGGGATTTTGTTCTATGATATTTGCATTCTGTCAAAGAGCTGCACTTGTGAACAAAGAGGACCACATATGGACTTGAGGCTGCAGTTTCCCCACCCCTGCTTTAATACCACTTTCCAACTAATAGGAAAATTATCAAGGCAATCAGTCATAGTGAAGGGCAACATTCAGTCAAAGAGAGAAGGAGGCAAATAGGAATGTACAAATAATCTTGCTCTTCATACCACCTCTGCCTATTGTTTTACTGATTCTGCATCCTTCATTCTGCCTCTGTTCATACATCAATTCTGATGCTGCTTTTAATTTCTTTTATTCATTGTTTCTTATAGTGAAATAGTCCATTGTATAAGTTTGTCTCAATTTTTCCAGCCATTATTCAATCAAAGGACTCCCATTTTTCACAAATCTTCATTACCACAACAATTCTAGAATGAATATTTTGGTGTATATTTTACTTTCTTCTTTATCTTTTATATCTTTGGGGCATATCCCTGTGAGTGAGAGTTTCGGGTCAAAGACTATGAACAATTTAGTTTCATAGTCTCAATTTTTTTTTAGGAGTTAGATGAATTCACAGCTCCACAGCTCCCATTTGATTGCCTGTCTTCCCATACCCTCTCCCACCTTGACTGTTTATTTTGTTATTTTTGCCTATTTGATTGGTGTAAGTTGAAACAATGGAGACTTATTTGCCTTTCTCTAGTTATTAATGATTTTTTATGATTCATCACCTTTCATTACTTATGGCAAAGAAAGAGACAGAAATAAAAAGTAAATTCCAAAAGCTTTCTAGATAATTAAAGTTCACATTTACT
This sequence comes from Trichosurus vulpecula, assembly GCF_011100635.1. Classification (NCBI taxonomy): domain Eukaryota; kingdom Metazoa; phylum Chordata; class Mammalia; order Diprotodontia; family Phalangeridae; genus Trichosurus; species Trichosurus vulpecula. The sequence continues at coordinate 129,907,789 of NC_050577.1, read as the reverse complement.
ACCATATCATGTTTCTGTCAAAAATTTAAATAGTTTTCCAAATTTCAAATCATTTCCCCTATTGTAGATCAGGACATATTTAATGTTGCACAAAGGACTTGAATTCAAAATTTGTTTTTCATAACTGTATTTTAAGGAAATTGATTTTCTTTTTAGTTCCACATGTTTATTGTATATTTAAAAACATTATTCCAAGGGGACTTTATGTTTCACTTTACTATGGAAGTGATTTAGGAATACAAAAAGGTTAAGAATCCCTTCCTAGATAGTATGTACTTTCCTCACTTCTACAATATTCCTTGTGATTCTCCTTTCATTTATCTTTACCAGAGAGCTCCTATCTATGCCTCCCATTGTGGAGTAGTGAATAGCATGCTGGACATGATGTCATATAGAACTCAAATTAAATCCTGACTCTGACAGTTAGTTCCTACATGATCCTCTACAAGTTGCTTAACATCCCCATGCTTAACTCCCTAAAATATTGAATAGAAAAGCTGCCATGTTCAAAAACCAAGTTGAAAACATGAATAACACTGAAGAGAATTTGTGCCTTTTAGGTGACAGGCACAAATTGTTTGAGGATGAAAATAGAGAAGAAAAAGAAAAGGTAAAAGAGAGTCCCCGCTTTCAAGTTGCTCAAAGTCTATTGAGGTAGAAAACTTGTAAAAATTATGTATAAACAAGATATATGCAGGCTAAATTGACACAACCAAACAACCAAACAAATCTGTGATATCCTAATTTTATAGGACACTAGAAATAAAGGGAAATGAGGTATGACCCAGAGATATTCTCACTTCTAGGCTTCATAGACTCTAGTATTATTTTCTTCTGTGACTGCTTTCCCTTCCACTCCAGTATCAATGTCCCCAAAATGTACAATATTCCTATATTTATTGGTAAGATAGCATCATTACCCATTCCTTTCAAAGTTATTTACTCCCAGAAATATCCTTAAGAGAGGTAGGGTTAACAATAAGTTACATAAGCTGTCCATAAAATTCATCATCTATAAATTGGCTACAGAGGTGAAATTGGACTCGAATTAATTTCTCAGATCTTAAATATTAAAATAAGTCACCAGAGAAGCTATGGAGTTTTGGGATGTGGTAAAAAGACTGGCCTCACCTCGCATTTTGGTAATAGACTGATGTTATGAATGTTGAAGAGATTTATATTTTTTGAACACCAGCAAAATGGTTTAGCCCCCTCCTTCTTTCAATCACACTCTTTCTCCAGGGCCCAAACCAGGGGACCTTTCCCAGTCTACTTTTCTGTACCCTATGTTTTGACTCTGCATAGCTAATTTGGCCTAATAATTAATATAAAGTAGTTGATATATATTAATATAAAGTAGTTATTATAGATATTAATATAATATATTATTATATATTATATATAATAATATAATAAAATTTAAAAATAATATAATATAGATATTAACATAAAGTATTTCTCCAGATGTTATTAAACTTTTTTGTGTGTTGGGGGCAGCCAGATGGTGCAATGGTTCTAGAGTTAGGAAGATAAATTCAGTCTCAGATGCTCATTAGCTGTGTCATGTTGGGAAAATCATTTAACTGTTTTCTACCTCAGATTCCTCAACTGTAAAATGGTGATAATGATAGCACCTAGCTCTCAGGCTGATGAGTGGATGAAATTGAACTATAATTCTTAAATCATTTGTCACAGTGCCTGGCACATAGGAAATAATAAATGCTTGATGTCCTTCCTTCTTTCCTCCCTTCCTTCCTTCCTCCCTCCCTTCCTTCCTTTCCTCTTTCCACAATCAGGGGAAATCTATGGACTCTTCAGAATTAAATGCATGAAATAAAATAAAAAGGAAATCAATTATATCAAAATATATTGAAAATAGTTAGCAAAATATTTTAAAAATGAGTTCACAAATCCAAGTTATAATAAGTTTTCTCTGTTTTTGAAATGAGGATTAGTTTCCCTTAAAATCTATTTGAAATTTAAATCTCTGGTTCCGCCCACTCAGACAAGTTTTGAAGAATGCAATGGCAGGGAGAAAACCCAGACCATTCTAAGAACAGTCTGGAATAAGTTACAAACACTTGCTTCTTCATGATTTAAGAAGAAACACCAGAGACTTATTGGACTCTTCAGGTTTGGAAAAAGCATATTCCTCATCTGGATATCCTTATGTCTCCCATTTATGAAGTTACCCACAAGTCTGTCTTTTTCAGGTGAGGCCAAGAATAGGCTACAGCCCTGAAAGATGTAGATAGGCTGTCCAGTAGTCTTCCCTTTGAGTACTTATAGCCCTTCAAGGTCCACATTTCTGGTGATTTCTCTCCATGAAAACCAGGTTGAATTGAGCTTAAGATTACTGATTTAAAACAAAGGACAGTAACCAGGACAGGAATTGTGGAACAGGTGTGGGCCTTGATTGTGAAATGAGCCCTAGTCTCAGGCTAGCAGTGAGAGGCCAGAATAAGCGTTCAGCATTCAAGGCTTCAGTAAGGTTGAACCAGTTGCCAATGGTCTCCTGGAAAAAGACTAAGCCAGCAGTGCAGTCAGTCTGAACCTGCCAATTCTTTAAAACTAGATGATAAGAGAATCCAAGTGCTATCTCCTTGCATACCAACCAAGAGCAAGTAGATGGCTGTTTTGCTTAGACACAAAACAAGATTACAACCTAGCAACCCCTGCACACCAACCAGTAAGTATCCCAAAAAATATAGTGACAAGATGACAAACAACAGGCAAGATCATAAACAGTCTCATCAGAAGACAAAGTATGGTCCTAACACAAAGATATGATGCTAGAAGGAAGGCTGGATGAATAAAACAAGAGGGAGGGAGAGCCAACGACAGAGAGAGAGAGAGAGAGGGGGGGAGGGGGGAGAGAGAGAGAGAGAGGAGGGGGGGAGAGAGAGAGAGGAGGAGAGGAGAGAGGAGAGAGAGAGAGAGAGAGAGAGAGAGAGAGAGAGAGAGGGAGAGAGAGGGAGAGAGAGAGAGAGGAGAGAGAGAGAGGGAGAGAGAGAGAGAGAGAGAGAGAGAGAGAGAGAGAGAGAGAGAGAGAGAGAGATTGCAGTGTCAAAGATTCCTAAGACAGAGAGAAAGTAACAGTAATTCTAAACCACAAAACAAAAACAACTAAACAAAAGCACAGCTTGGCCATATCAATTAGGATTTCTAGAAGAAATGATTAAAGAGCTTGTGTTTTTTTTAATGAGTTTACAATTATATTGTAGATGGAATGAGAGCAATAGAGGAAAGAACTTGAAAAGAATTTGGAGGCGAAACTTAGAAAGTGATTTAATAACATTATAAAGTAAACAAAATCCATGAGTCTACAAGAAATACTAAAGCAAAGTTAAAAGAGTGAAAATAGAAGAAAACATCAGTTAACTTATATAACAAACAACTGACCTGGAAAACAAATTGAGGAGAGATAATTCATTGAGCTACCTGAAAGCCATGACAAAAAAAGAACTTGAATATCAAATCTGAAGGGATCAGGAAAGAAAAATGCCCAGATAGTTTAGAATAAGAAAGCAAAAATGAAAATAGAAAGAATCTGTTGTAGTCACCTCTCGAAAGAAACCACAAAATCAAAACTAGGAACATCATAGCAAAGAACTTGGTAAGATTTAAGAATTCTGATCAATGCAATGACCAACCAGGATTACACAAGACAAATGATGATACATACTACCGACTTCCTGACCAAAAAAAATGAAGAATTCAGATTCAAGAAAGAGGTATAAATATGAATACAAATATCTCCATGTTAGTATATTTATGTATGTATACATGTATATATATACATATACACATACATATGTACACATATATGTGTATGTATGTATATGTATACATATGTGTGTATATGTATATGGATATATAAATACATATATATGCATATACTTGTATGCCCAGAATACATATATCCATACATACACACAGAGTTTGCCAAAAATCTTACTGCAATTTTGAACTATTAAAGATTATAACTTCAGTAAGATGTTCGGGCACCCCTGTATATTGCTAATTACTAATTCAGGAATTTGCTTTGGTTGACTCTCCATATTCTTATAAGTGATTTATTTTACCTTTTTCAATAACAGAAGGAGAAAATTGATTCTATTAATTAAAATTATTTTTAAAAGTTATTGAACTATCTACTTTTGGTTTCCAAATCTAAAAATGAAAATTTGGCTGCTATCAACCACATGAGGTAGGTATTATAGGTATTGTTCCCTCTAATTTAGAGAAGAGCTCAATTTCAGAGATGGAAGTGGTACCCATATTTACACAGCTGTGAGAGATCCAATTTAAAGCAATGTCTCCCTGACTCCACGTCCAATGATGTATCCATCATGTCATATCTCTACGGAGAATAACTAGAAAATGGCTTTTTGACTGAATTTGGTGCATTAGTGTACCTGGTCATGTATCTCAGATTATGTAGCTCATTCATAGAACATGAATGGAATTTTCCAAGATGTATTATTTTTTAGGGTTTATGTAAATCACCCTCAGATTTCTAAGCATATTGCTTTCTATCTTTGCCTTCCTTTCATCTGCTTGGTAGCAGTTTTACAGATCACTTAATGTTCTAATTCCCTAGCCATATGTAACTTATGCTCACCATAACAAGTAAGCTATCTACTCTTGCTTCCATTTATAAAGTATTTATACTTTTCAAAGTCCTTTCAATTAATCATCTTTATTTTCTCATTTTATTCCTGTAACAATTCTGTGAGATATAAGGAGCTGGTAGTATGCCCATAATACAAATTATGAAACTTAGTCTCAGATGAATTATTTCTCTTATTACAAGTATTTTCTTTTAATTTTAGCATCACTGACATTTCTCACCCTATCTCCTACCTTTACATACAGAACCTTTCATTTTAATAAATATGTATAATTAAGAAAAGCAAATAAATCAAAACATTGGCCACATGTGAAAATGACATCATTCTGTGCATTTGGTCCAGCAACTCTGACAAGTAGTGAGGGAGGGAAGGGCACATTTCATGATCAGAAATCTAGAATAGCAATTAGTCATTGAATGGATCAGGATGGATGCTGAAATCTTTCAGTGTTATAAAATAAATTTCCCAAGGTGAAGGCAAGATAATGGAAGAAAGCCTTTCTTGACTCCTGGCCTAATTATCTTCCCCACTTGTGTTAAAAGGACCAGCCATTTTGCAGTTGTCTTCTACTTCAAACACCATAATTGGGAAGTTATTTTCTATATTAGAAGTTCCTTGTCCTAATAGAATTATTTCTTGTCTTTTTCATGTAGATAGCTTCTGTCACTTTTTTCACAATCTTTCACTTGCAATCACACTTGATTGCTGTTCCCCAAAGATATACACAGTGTGACAGCTGCCTAGACCTAAAGTACTGTGGTAGTTAGAAAGAGATTTCACTCAACATCCTCATGAACAAATACATTAATGTTTCAACTGATCTTCACAGGTACAGGGACCATGATAATCCTGAGGGGACAAAAAGAAAGCAAATAAGAGAGTGGAATGTGATGTTATAGGGAAGATATTGGGAGTTGTAGTTTGGTGCCTGTGTGGGGTAGTTTGCAAAGATGAGACCAGGAAGGGAAAAAGCCTAAACAAACAGAAGAATAAATAAGTATATTCCTTCTATTAAGAATAGATATTCCCTGATACGAAGCAATATATGATGTACAAATACATCATTTTCGTGAAAGAAATTGTGGACTACAGAACACTCACATATGTGTGTATGTATAAATACGTAATCCAATTAGTGCATATAAAGTACTTTTAAATCATAATATACAATATAAATGTGAACTATTACTACTATTATTAAATAATATTCAGTATAATAAATGTAATTGAGAATCTAACGACCAAGTGAATAAAGCAACCATAAACTAATGTGTGTGTGTATGTCAGGTTTGGGGAACCTGTGGCCTCTAGGCCACATAAGGCCTTCTGGGTTCATGGATACAACCTTTTACTGAATCCAAGTTTTACAGGACACATCTTTTTATTAAGGGGATTTGTTCTGTGAAGTTGGAATTCACAAGTACTTGTTCCCTTCCTTGCCCTTATTAAGTTTTTACCATGTTCAAGGTACTGTAGTTAGAAATAGAAAAATTAAAAACATTACAGTTTGTGCCCTTAAGGAATTTATAGTCTAAACTGGTAAATACATAGCTTTTATAAATACTAGGTCATTTGATATTCATAACAGCTCTCTAAGTTAAGTACCTTATTGAAATTATCAACAGATAATTATTAGCACAAATATCATTACCTTCATTATTATAGATGAGGAAACTGAAGCTGAAAGAGCTAAAATTACTGGCATAGGATCACAATGCTACTAAATACTGGATGAAGGATTTGAACCCTTACTATAAGTCCATTGCTTAGGTACTCTGACATGATGCCTATTTCAAGTCTGATACAAGGTAAAATGTGCTAATTGGGAAGAAACAATTTAGAGAAGGTGATTTAAGATAATTTGGAATAGAATATGGCAGTTTTGTTCAACTTTCAAAAACATAGATACGTAAAAGCCTTGTTTGGATTCTTGTAGCACATTTACGTCATCCACCATCAATCTATTGATCATCCTTTTCTCCTTGATATTCTCTTCTCTCTAGGTTTTCATGAGTCTGTTCTCTCCTGGTTTCCTTCCTGCCTATCTGACCACTCCTCAGTCTTCTTAGCTCAATGTTCATCTAGATCATGCCCATTAATCATAAGTGTCCCACAACATTCTGTCCTGGGCACTCCTCTCTTCTCCCTATATACTGTTTCACTTGTGGTCTTATCAGCTCCCATGGACTCAGCTATCATATCATTGCATGTAATTTCTAGATGTTTCAACAATCCAGCTAGCAGTTGCTGTGGGGGTGAAAGACCAACACAAGCCCAACAACAAGAATGCTGCCAAATCCTAGGTTCTTTTGATCTGCTTTACTAAGGAAACAACATTAAGGGGTTGACAAGTTTACTTTAATCTGACATACAAATACCATTCACTTAGTTCAGGGGAAAAAGCCAGCACCCTGAACTTCAAAGCAAAATACAAACAAATTAGGAACATCGACAGACAGATCTTATCTGATTCAAATCCCAATATATAGTTACCAGAGTTTAACAAAGTCCCAACATCCGGGTTACAGGCTGGAGGGCTGTTAGCTACAGCTGCCCGGAGTCTCCGCATCAGCACGCCACCAAGAGTGAGAGCCCTGAGCAAATATCTCTGTATTCTCTTCTTATATCATTTCAGTTGTCATCAAAAATCATCTGAATGACCAGACCTTAGGCTCCTATGATTGGTTCTTGAGTTAGCACCTCCCCTTAGTACCCTGGGAGCCTCACACTCACATAGGCTTAGCACCTAATAAGGGTTTGGTCCTGGGGCTTAGCACCTAGTAAGACTCAACGAAATACACTGAATTAATCAAAGGAAACAAAAGCCAAACTCTTCCAGGGCACTTGGTTGAACTGTATGCTAAGATCCCATTTTGCTTACCAACACACTAGATTTATTTGTTCAGCCCTGGATTTACTCCTGATGTGCCCAACTTCCTATTGAATATCTTGAATTAGATGTTTCATAGATATCTTAAAGACAAATGTCCAGAACTGAACTCATCTTTTGTTCACCTGAACTCCTCTGCATAGCTTTCATATTATTGTTGGGTGCATTACCAGAATGTAATGATCACCCAGGCTCACAACTCAAGCATCATCCTCATCTCCTGACTCTCTCAAATTCTCAATATCCAATCTCTTACAAAGTCTTGTCAATTCTAACTTCATAACATCTCTTGCACTTAATCCTTTTCTCTCCTTTCAAACTGCCATCACCCTAGTTTAAGCCTTCTTGATCCCTCTGCCTCAAGTCACCTCCTACTCTAATCCATCCTCCACTGTGTTGTCAAAGTGATCTTCCTCAAATGCAAGTCTAATCATGTAACCAACATCCCCATATCAATAACTCCAGTGATTCCCTATTGCCTCCAGGATTATATAAGAAATCCTCTGGCATATAAAGTCATCCATATACTGGACTCTTTTAAGTTTTCTAGTCTTCTTTTGCCTTCCTCCCCACAACATACTCTGCTATTCAGTAACACTGACCTACTTGATGTTATTTGCATAAAACATTGTGGCTCACACCTCGAAAATTTTCACTGCTTAGAGGTAGTGAGAGGAGGGAGCCTAGAGCTTTCTCCCTCCTTATCTGTATCCCTAGTTTCCTTAGTTTCATTTATTCATCACTAAAGTTCCCCCTTCTGAAAGTTTTTCCTAATTACCCCATGGTAAGAGCTTCTCTCTGTTGATTACCTCCAAATTATCTTGTGTATATCTCTTTTGTTCGTAGTTGTCTGCACATTATTTTCCCCCAATTACACTGAGTTGCTTGAAGGCAAGAACATTTTTTTTACCTTTTTTGTACCCCTAAGTACTTAAAACATAGCAGGCAGTTAATAAATGCTAATTGACTGACTGACTGGCTTGAAGATTTCTTTTTTCTTGATCATGTTGTATGGTGAGAAACATGATAGATAATTAAGACATGCTATTTTTGGAATACCATCTCAGGGAGTCATAAATGCCTTAAAATCACTTCCCCACAACCAGAAGCATGAAAACTAATCTGCTTTCAACTTCTGAATAACCTAAAATAAATTAATCAGTCAATCCTATTGTTTCTCAAATTGGAGTCAGTCTGAAATCTATCATTCTAGATTGATTAAATATTACTCCCTTTCATGCACTCAAAAAGGCAGCCAAGCTGGTCTACTTATTGTCCCTTACTCTTGACATACTCTTCCCATCTCTCCCTCTCCTCCTATCTCCTACTCTCCTCTCTTTTTTTGGAGAATATCTAGTCTTTGATGATTTCAAGTGCTGCCTCCTGTAACAGGTCTTTCCTCATTTGCCCAGTTGTGTCTCCCTCAACTCCTCCCACAGCAAAATTATTTTGTATTTTTTAAAAGACGTTTCCCATTGACTTATCTTTGTACCTGTTATCTTCTTCCACTAAACTGTAAGCCCCTTGGGGGGGGGGGAAGTCCCTTTGCTTAAAGGGGACTTTAGCCTCACCCCTTCTGTGATTCATAACTGCTCACAAAGAGGTGACATAACTCCCAGTGGTTAACTCTAAAACTCCACTACCTAGTACTTGGCCATAAATGGTAACTCCTCTGAATCTTTTGACCACAGGCACCAAGAATAATATGGCTTTTTGATACAAGGGAATGGTAACTGGCACCTTTTTTCAGGCTTATAAATGTCAGATCAGACTACTGCTTCTTTACCCCCAGCTTATCACTGGATGACAAAAAAATTAGGGGACAATAGCCAATGATGGCATGGCTAGAAATAACTCCCTCCACAGATCTTTCAGTGGTCCATCTGATAAAGCAGTTATAAAGGCCTGGCAATGTGAACATAAAAATAGCTTATTGGTAGGCTTCCCTAGAGCAAAATCAAGCCTTTTTATGAAATAGATTCACAGCAGAGTTGGGCAGTTTAATCACACCATCCTTATTTGCCCATGAGGAAAGCTTCAGGAAATAAAACACGAAAACAATATCTTGACTTGGAAACATGATCTCACAATACCTATGCCCAGCGAGAGGCAATTTTCAATTATACCTGCCTACAGTTTACATCATTGCCTTAAGCTATGGGAGCTGCTCTGTTAGAGTGATTATAGTGTAGGTATACTGAGTTGAGAACATCCACAATATCTCAGAATTTCTCTAATGAATTCAACATCAGATCTGGCTATTTCAGGTACACTTATATAGCTCTAAACAAAAAAAAGCACTTTTTGCAGCAGAGCATTAAATAAAATAACATATATGGATATACTGAAAAAGGATAAAGGGATAAATGAACCTATTATCATAGGATCTCAGGAAGAGAATTATAAGTAGCAACATGGGTCATCAAATACAACTTCATTTTGGGGATGAGGAGAAAGAGCTTCAGAGAGTAAAAATGACTTGCCCTGCGTTACCCTGGTATAAAATGGTAGAGCTGGCATTGACATTGAAAGAAGCAATAGAAGACCTTCTTGAATAATTATTAATTGTTTACCATCTTAATCTTCCAAAAAGTAAAGGAGAGTAGATTGCAACAGATTACCAATCAATATTTATGTAAGTACAGCAATATAGAGGCATAGTGTCTTAAATAATATCTTATTGATGATTTCAAGGGATAACTAATAGTATGCAATGTGTTCCATGGATTTAAAAAAAAACAACCCTGAGTAAATTAGGTATTTAACACATCATCTGGGCCTACTCTCCCAACTCCCATTCACAACAGTTAGGTCAGGTTACCAGAAGATAGTTGCTACCTCTTCCCCCCAGGTTTCTAGGGTACCTTAAAGGGGAAAGAGAAGATTTCCTAGTATAATAGCTCATAAGCCACTGCCATTGTGGTTCCTCATTGTTTATCAGCTAGCATAAGTTTGATGCAAGAAAATTAGTTTTTAGAAAAAGATATTTACTAAGGTGGTTTAATATGAAAAGTTAATATAAAACTGCTTCCCTAAAAGTTTGGTATACACTCTGATACCAGGACATACAAAAACCAGGGAGAAAGGAGAGGAGTCTGGGAAAATGGCAGAGTAGGTCAGAAAATTTCAAGCTCTCAAGATTTTCCCCCTCAAAAGAGTTAAAATAGCACCTTAGGGCAAACAAAGTGTGGGTGGAGACAAAGAGGAATGGGGCAGGACAAGGGTCTTCCTGGGACAATCTGGGAAGATCCTAAGAAAAATCTCTGGAAGAGGTTTGGTCCAGGGAAGAGTAAACACCTCCAGGCTAGGTTCCATTTTAACAACCAGCAATAAGCCCTTTAAACAACAAGTGGCAAGTCCTCAGGTTAGGTGTTTCGAGAGTCTGCCTAGGCCCCAGCCACAGGAATTTTTCACCCCAAAATAGTGAGGGGAGTTGGGCATTTGAGCCCAGGAAGGTTGAGGGAACCTCTGCCGACCGGGAATAATAGACTCAGCTCCGCTGGGAAAAGAGCAGTGGGGGCAAGAAGGAACCACCACAGGCCCAGTGAGTATAGAAGCAGTGGGGCAGAAAGCCCATGGCTATAGGCACTTACAGAAGGTCGGAGGTTTGGTTCCAGGTTAGATGGGAGAACTGAAGATCTGGGACAAGAGGCACCATTTCCCGTACCCCAGGGTTAGACGTGATAACAAAAATCAAGCTGTTCTCACAAAAATAATGCCCAGGCAAAAGAAAAAGAATCCAACCATAGAAACCTATTATAGAAATAGAGATGACCGGGGTTCATCTTCAGAGGAGGATATTTAAGTAAAGAAACCCCCAAAGAGTAATGTCAAATGGTCGACTGCCCACAAGAATTTATAGAGGATCTTAAAAAGACTTTAAAAATTAAATGACAGAGATGGAGGAAAAACTTAAAAAAACAATAATCCAAATAAAACAAGAAGGTTATGAAAGAAAAGTTAAGCAATTAGAAAAAGGAGATCCAGAATCTTAAGAAGGAAAATGACACCTTGAAAATTAGAATTGGGCAAAGTGAAGCCAGCAAAATTATAAGAGATCAAGAAATAATTAAACAAAACATGAATAATGAAAAAATAGAAAAGAAAGTAAAACATCTTATAAGAAAAACAACAGATTTGGAGAATAGACCAAGAAGAGGAAATATAAAAATAATTGGAATAAATGAAAGTTATGATCAAAAAAAGAATCTTGATAGAATAATACAAGAAATAATTAAAGAAAATTGTCCTGAAGCATTAGAACAAGGCAGGGAAGTAGAAATAGGAAAAATCCATAGATCACCACTTAAAAGAGATCCTATGAGGTAAACTCATAGGTATATCATAATCAAATTCAGAAACCACCAGTTCAAGGTAGGATAAAATACTAAAAGCATCAATATTAAAACTATTTAAATATGTGGGTGCCATAAAAAGAATTACACAAGACGTAGCAGCAGAGACATTAAAGGACTGCAGGTCTTGGAACACAATATATTGAAGAGCAAAAGACCTGGGGCTCCAGCCAAAAATATCTTACCCTGCAAAGTTAAGTATTATTTTGAATGAAAAAAAATGGACATTTGATAAACTCTCAGACTTTCAAAACTTTGTAAAAAAAATCCTTGACTTAATAGAAGATCCAACATACAAGAACCAAGAGAAATATAAGACTAACTATAAGAGATTCATGAGGACAAACTGTTTATCTTTTAAATAATGTAAAATGTATGTCTTAGATTCTTGTTAAAAACTGGTGAGCTCATAAGAAAGATTGGGGTAAACCTATGATGATATGAATTTTTAAAAGTAATACCTTTTAGGAATAGCTAAAAAGAGTAACTATTTTATACAAATGAAGTGCAAGAGGAAGAAAGGATACAGAGGAATTAGATGGGGGAGAAGGGCTGGTTGTTCCATTAACCTACTTTCATTGGGAATTGGTTTAAGAGGGAACAATACATATATATTTAGAAGAGTATGAAAGTCTTCTAAATTTAGAAGAAATAAAATGATAGGGGCATGGAGAGGGGGGAGAGGGCAAGGGTGGGATCTGTAGAGGGGAGAATGAGGGAATAGGTAAAAGGAGGGTATGGAAGGGTGTTTAGATTAATGGGAATTGGAGGGTAGGGGAAGGATCCTTGGAGGGGGTAAGGCAAGTAATAGGAGGCCAAGGTAACAGGTAAAAGTAAAGTAGAGGAGGCAGGAGGGATGGGAAACAAGAGATATGTACAAACATAAGAAAAGGTCAGGAGAAGAGTATGTTTGGGAAAGTATATGTCTATATGTACATGTATATATGTATAAGTGTATATATGTATGTGTGTGTATCTGTATGTATATGTACATATCAAGAAACATATCTAAACTATATTATACCTTCTGGTGGGCTTGGGGGGAGGGGGAAATAGAACAAAGTTAAAAAGTGCACATCAGAGAACAACAGAAAACACAAGGAAGGAAATAAAAGATGGACAATTCTCAACACAAGGTGTGTTATTTATCATACAGGATTTCTTGAAATGAAAATTTATTGTCACATATTTTGAATCCTCTCTTATGTTCTACTATGTATATGACATGCTTTTTTCTTTCTTACTTTGTATTTAACTTTAAATATTTAAGTTTATGATATATTTTTGTTTCTTTTTCTATTCTGTATTTATGTTCTGGTAAAAAAAAAAAACAGGGGAAAGTGGGCTCCACCTTAGAGTGCACAGATGATATAGGTATATCTTCCAGGTTCTGGTTACAGGATGTCAGCCTGCCTACTTTGTCATTAGTTCTCAATGCAGTCTCCCACAGCTGCTGCTGTAGGAATTTTATTAGGAAGCAGATTAAATGCCCAAATCAGTCAATCATACACAATTCACAGGGACCTACTGTGATCTTGGTGGTGGGTGAAGAAGGCTAAAGCTCTACTCCACACTCTACCTCTGGTAAGAATTTCCTCTTAGAGATTTTGCTAGAACTTCTTTCTTCTTTCACCCCTAGATATATCTAGTCTGCTGTTTTAGACCAAACCTATATAGAGTGACCTAATTTTTTTCAGCCAAATCCAGCCCACTTTCTGTGTGGTATCCTTTCTCTTCATCTATTATTTGGAAATAATCAAGTACTTTTTCACACATAGTTAAAATTGTTTTGATTTATTGACTAATTCAATGGATGCTGGGTTTTGTTCATAACTATTTTGTACTCTGATTAGTTTAATGAGAAATCTAGGCTATTTTATTTATTGAGATAAGTGTAAGAGACATCCATTATATTTGTGAATCTACAGGATTCCTAAGAGAACAAAGATTAGAGTGACCTAGCATGAGGCTGAATATTTGATCTGTGATTTGCATTACTAAAAGAAGCACCAAAACTGATGAGACCACAGATCCATGGATTGAAAAAATGTTCCCTTACAAAAAAAGAGGTGGCTTACCTTATTTTTGTGATTGATTACTTCTGCAAAAACAACAAAACAATAAGCCAATACCCTAGTGACTGCCTATATTCCCACAAACTTGTTTCTCTTTATTCTAAAGTTGGAAACAGTAAGACCTTCTGAAATGCTGGATCTTGAAAAATGTAGCCAACAGCAAAAGTGACGCCAGTAGTGAAATAAAGTCTTTGATATTTTTATTACTACTTGACAAAAAAATCCCCAGGTTAGTATTTCTTATTTGCTTCATAAACTTCTGCATTATCTGCTATCATCCTGTGAACCAGCTGTTCCAATCATGAAACTTCAAATAGTTACTCTAATCACCACCCTTCCATGACTGTATTTGGAGTTCCAAAAACAACCTAGGATAATTTTAGAAATCAAGAACAAAGAACATATGAGACTCCAGTTTCAACAGCTTGTGGCTTTTACTGGCATCTGTCATCATTCCTTTGAAAAGCTATTTATCACTGCAATTCCCCTACTGTAAAATAAGGAATTTGAGGCCTTTTCATCTCCTTCACCCAAACACTTCCCGTAAGCAAGATCAGTAATATGAGAATAGACATGCTGTATTTGATAAAGATCTTAGGTTTTATCTACCTGATGTCATACAGCCAAAAATATCTAGATGATAAAATTGTTTTTGTTTTTAGTTTTCCCTTTGATATCTGGATTGGATATTCACTTGGAATATATTGGTAGGCATAGTTTCATTTCCCATCTTAATTAAGCAAAGAGGGATAGAGTTGAGCAATTATCTAGTGAATTTAGGTTATGTAAATCCTAGTGATTATTCAGCTTACAAACAAAACTCATTATTTTCTTTCAATTATGCTTATTAAGGATATGGGTGGGAGTGGGGAGAAAACTAAATTATTTTGAAAATAAACCAAACTTCATCTTTCATTTTGCCTTATCATGACTAATAATAACTTATCTTCATGAAAGCCACAACAAATTTTTAACATAAAAAGTGTTTTTATCTTCCTATTTCATATTTATTCAGTGGATTTTTAAATTTTATTAGATGATAGGATAATATATGAAGAGCTATAAAGGATGGTAAATGTCATAGAATCATTAGCTTAAAGCTAGAAAGGACATGAGAGTTCATCTAAGGTAATCCAATCTCCTTACTTTAAAGATAAGAAAATAGAGGACCAGATAAATCATGTTACTTGTCCAAGGTCACAGAGGTATTAAGAGGCAGAACCATGATTCAAACCTAAGATGTTGCTTTTCAAATCCAAATAAGCACTTGTTTTCCATTGCAATCTAATCTAGCCCACTTATTTTACAGATGGTAATTAATAGATTAATGTTTGTAGATACACATTTGAAAATACCTTGGTTTGACTTATTTTCTTTCAGACATCTTAGTTTGTTCCCACACATGCATTCTCATTCTGTGTGTATCTGTCTGTCTGTCTGTCTGTCTCTTTCTCTCTTTCTCTTTCTCTCTCCCTCTCCCTGCATGTGTGTGTGTGTGTGTGTGTGTGTGTGTGTGTGTGTGTGTGTGTGTGACTATCTCTTTCTCTCTCTTTCATGGTTATATGTGGGACAAAAGCTCTTCCAGTTCTATCAAGCATGTTGTGGTCTACCAATCTGGAGAAACTTTAACTCTTGACCAGAGATAGACTGTGTCTGCTTCCAGAGGACCAGTCTGGATATTAATAAAGAGGAATTGGGACTTCCAGGAGCAAGATGGTGGAGTAACCAATAAATTAACATAAATCTCCCATACTTGACTCCAAAGAAGCATAAAATAGCGACCCAAAACAAACTCCTGAACAGTAGAATCCTCAGAAAGACAAAGTAAAATAGATTTTTAGTGCAAGAAAATTTGAAGCAGCAGGAAAAGGTCTGTCTCACTTGGGTAAAAGAGGAACACAGTTCAGCAAAGGAGGCATCCCTGAGCAGCAAGCTCCAACTCATCAAACCAGAGGGAGATCCTGAGCCACAGTGTGGTGGAGCAGGCAAACCACAACAGCAGGACCCCTCATATGCCTCAGCATAGTCAGAACAAGCAGACTCCAGGTCAGAGAACAGCCACACATTTCAGCAAAGCCCTAGGCAAGCAGGCAGCTTCCAGCAGCCAGTCCACTGCATGCTTCAGTGTTACCCTGAGGAAATGTGGAAATACCCCACTGACTTCAATACATGTTAGACACCAGCACTAGGACCCCGTCTGAGCACCAGATAAGCTGCCAGATATTTACAGATGCCAGCTGCACCAGCCACCCCACACCCCACCCCTTCAGCAAAGCACCAGAAATGAGGGTTCCCCGGAGGCCTCAGGGCAACATCAGTGCAGTACCAGGTACACACCTAGTACCTTCAGCCCTTGGAAAAAGAAGCCTAAGACAGTACCCCTTCCACCCTGTAAACAGAGCTCATTTTTTTTATAAAAAGGAAAAATGCCCAAAAAATGTCAGCAAAAATGATTTTTTAAAAAGTATCTAATCATAGAAAGTTGTTATGGTGACAAGGAAAATCAAGACACAAACTCAGAAGAGGAAAAGAATGTCAAAACACCTATCAGCAAAACACAAAAGAAAAATGGGAAGTGATCTTAAGACCAAAAAGAACTCATGGAAAAGCTCAAAAAGGAGCCTAAAAATCATAAAAAAGAGGTAGAAGAAATGTTGGGGAAAGAAATAAGAGTGATGCAAGAGAATTATGAAAAAAAAAGAGTCAACCGCTTGTAAAAAGAAAACAACTGCTTCCACAGTAGACTTGGCCAAATGGAAAAGGAGATACAAAAATCCACTGAAGAAAATATCTCCTTAAAAAGTACAGTTAGTCAAATGGAAAAGAAAGAACAAAAGCTAGATGAGAAAAACAACTCTTAAAAGTTATAATTAGGCAAGTAGAAGCTAATGACTATATTGCATGTCAAGAATCAATCAAATATATTCAAATGAATAAAAAAGTGAAAGAAAATAAAAGCTACCTCATGGGAAAAACCACTGACCTGGAAAATAGATCCAGGAGATACAATGTCAGAATCATTGGACTGCCTGAAAGGCATAACCAAAAGGAGGACCTGGACAGTATCTTTAAAGAAATTATCAAGGAAAATTTCCCTGATATTTGGGAACCAGAGGGAAAAATGGGCATTGAAAGAATTCACCAATCACCTCAAGAAAGCGATCCCAAAATCAAAATTCCAAGGAATATTATTGCCAAATTTCAGAACTGTCAGGTCAAGGAAGAAATTCTACAAGTGGCCAGAAAGAAACAATTCAAATATTGGGGGACCACAATCAGGATTACATAGGACTTAGCAGATGCAAAATTAAAAGATCAGAGGTCATGCAACATGATATTTCGAAGACAAAAGAACCAGTACTACAGCCAAGAATCACCTACCTGGTGAAATTAAGCATTATTAATACTTCCAGGTGGAAAATGGTCATTCAATGAAACAGGGGGACTTCAAGATTTTATCAGGAGAAGACTAGAATTGAACAAAAAATTTGATCTCCAAAATCAACACCCAAGAGAAGCCTATAAAGGGGAAAGAGGAAAAGAAAATATGACAGACTCAATGCTGCTGAATTTTTTACATCCCTACATAGGACAACGATACTTGTAATTCTTAAAAATAATACCACCAATGGTACAGCTGGAAGGAATATACATAGAGGAGATGAGTATAAGGTAAATTTAATCAAATTACATAAAATAATTAAGGGATGAGAAAGAGGAGTACATTGGGTGCAGAAGGAAGGGAGAGGTAGAACGGGGTAAATTATTGTACATGAAGGGTTGTGAAAAACCTATTAGAGTGGAGGGAAATTGGGAAGGTGGGCATTGGGCATCACTTCAACCTTACTTTTATCAGGATTGGCTTGAACAGGGAATAATATATACAAGCAATTGAATATAGAAATCTATTTTACCTGAGGAAAGTAGGAGGGGAGAAGTAAAGGGGGTGGGGAACTGACAGAAAAGAGGTCAGACTGGGGGAAGCAGTAGACAGAAGCAAAACATTGTGGAGAAGGGAAAGGATGAAAAGAGAGAGAGAGGACAAACAAAACAAAAATTGGATAGAGGGAAATATGCAACTAGTAATCATAACTGCAAAGGGAAATGGGATAAACTCTCCTACAATACAGAAGCAGATACCAGAGAGAATCGAAATCAGAATCCTACAATATGTTGTTTACAAGAAACACACTTGAATCAGAGAGACACACACAGAGTAAAGGTAAGGGACTGGAGTAGAATCTATTGTGCTTCAGCTGAAGGAAAAAACAAAAACAGAAAACACTGGTAGCAATTCTGATCTCAGACAAAGCAAAAGCAAAAATAGACCTAATTAAAAGAGATAAGGAAGGAAACTGCATCTTTCAAACAGATACCATAGACAATAAAGTAATTTTAATGCTAATACTTTATGAACCAAGTGGTATAGCATCGAAAATGTTAAAGGAAAAGGTAAGTGAGTTACAGAAAGAATCGGACAGCACAAGACACAGTACTAAATAACGATAGTAACCTAGTGTTTGATAGACCCAAAGACCTCAGCCTTTGGGATAAGAATTCACTATTTGACAAAAACTGCTGGGGAAAACTGAAAAACAATAGGCCACAAACTCTTTATAGACTGACCTCTAACAGCATATACCCAGATAAGGTCAAAATGAGTACTTGATTTAGATATAAAGGATGATACCATAAGCAAATTATAAGAGTAAGGAATAGTCTAACTGTCAGATCTATGGAGAAAGGAAGAATTCATGACCAGTAAAAGGTACATTACAAAGTATAAAATAGATAATTTTGATTATTTTAAATTAAAAAGCTTTTGCACAAATAAAACCAATGCAACCAAGATTAGAAGGAAAGCAGGAAGCTAGGAAACACCCTTTACATAAAGTGTCTCTGATCAAGTCCTCATTTCTCAAAGATATTGAGAATTTTATTTGGAAGGGGAAAGACAAGGCAATTGGTGTTAAGTGGTTTGCCCAAGGTCACAAGTGTGTCAAGTGTCTGAGGCCTGATTTGAACTCAGGTGTTCCTGACTCCAGGCCTGGTGCTCTACTCATTGTGCCAACTAGCTGCCCCACATATAGAGAATTGAGACAAATTTACAAGAATACAAGCCATCACAAAATTGATAAATGGTCAATGAATATGTACAGCCAGTTTTCAGATGAAGAAATCAAAGCTATCCATAGGCATGTGAAGAAGTGCTTTAAATCACTTTTGACTAGATAAACGCAAATTAAAATAACTCTGAGTTACCACCTCACACCTATCAGATTGGTTAATATGACCAAAATGAGAAATGATAAATGTTGGAGAGAATGAGAGAAAATTGGGACACTAATGCACTGTTGGTGAAGTTGTGAACTGATCTAACCATTCTGGATGGCAATTTCAAACTATGCTCAAAAGGCAACCAAACCATGTATACACTTTGATCCAGCAATACCACTATTTGGTCTGTATCCCAAAGACATCATAAAAAGGGAAAAGGACCTACATGTGCTAAAATATTTATAGCAGCTCTTTTTGTGGTGACAAATTTGGAAATTGAGTGGATTCCCATCAACCGGGGAATGACTGAACTAGATGTGGCATATGAATGTAATGGAATACTACTATGCAATACAGAATGATGAACAGGCAGATTTCAGAAAAACCAGGAAAGTCTTGTATGAACTGAAGCTAAATGAAATTAGCAGGACCAGGAAAATATTGTACAAAGTAGAAGCCATATTGTGCGATGACCATGTATGAATAACTCAGCTCTTCTCAGCAACACAACAATCCAAGACAAGTACAAAGGACTCATTCACACTATCCACATCCAGATAAATAACTGAAGGACTCTGAATGTGGACTGTGTCATACTTTTCTCTGGTTTCTTTATTCTTTTTCTTATTTTATTTTCTTTTGATTTGTTTCTTCTTTCACAAATATTACTAATATGGAAACATGTTTTACATGATAGTATATGTATAACCTATATAAAATTGCCTACCATTTTAAGAAGAGGGGCAGGGAGGAAAGGAGAAAAATTTGAAACTCAAAATCTTGGGGGAAAAAGATAATGATAAAGAATTCAATCACCTAAACATTTTTTGCATCATTAGAGCACAGGATGCTTGAACTAGGAGAGATTTCAGAGACCATTTTTTCCAACCCATTAATTTTACAGATAATAAAATTGAGGCCCAACTTGTGGTTTTCACAAGATCACACAAGTATATTTGATCCCAAGTGATTAGTTTCTTTTTACTTTATTATGAATAAAAAAACCGAACATTTATTAAGCACTTACTCTCAGGCACTGTGATAATTTTGACCCCTGAAATATTCAAAATTATAAAAATGATCCTCATTTTTCTACAATCTCCATTTGTTTTCACAATGATAGTGACAAATTAGAGGAAAAATTAAAAGATGGTAAGAATCACAGTTCCTTAAATTCTATGGAAATTTTAAACTATTGGTATTCTTCTTGTACGATATTTGTTCAATGACTGGGAACTTGATGTACTAAAGATGAAAATGAACTACATACATATTAACATTAATGAAAATGAGAAGATATGGGGAAATTAGAAATGAAGGGATGACATGTTTGCCTTAAAGAGGAAAATGAAGCAGTTGGCAGTGTTAGTTTCATTGTGCTCCCAAAGACAATAAGAAGCATAAGAACTTTTCATCATCTGACTTTCAGGGGTCATAAAGAGCACAAGCAAACAGAGCATCACAAAGACAATGTTGTAAAAGAAGAAGCAGGGAAATTCAATGGTGTACTTAATAAGATCCTCCAAACTAAGTCAGCATATTGTAATTACTATTTTCATTTCTTCAAAAGGTTTAACCATTATGAACCAGTCACCACAACAGGGGGATCAAAATTTGCCTCACTCTTGTTTATAACAATCTACTTGCAGAGACATTTAGTCTAAGGACAACAATGATAGAAGACAATTTAAGATTGTACAGAAGTACAATGAAGTTGTACAGAAGAGAATGATATGTCATGAGCAATATTACATCATGAAGAATTATTTGAAAGAAAATCTCCCTACCAAAAGTTGCCCTGAGGTAATCTATATCATATTGCAGATGAACTTGAATATATACTGAATAGATTGGAAAGAAAGATAAATTCTTTCCACACTCACCAGAGTTGGAAGGGTCCTCAATGACCATCTAGTGCATCTCATTCTTGAAAATGAATTCTCTCTACAACATACATGACAAGTGTTCATCTGGCCTTCACATGAATAATTCCTTTGTGCAAGCAGGTGCCTCCCATTCCACTTTGGAATAACTATTAGTTTTTTGCCCAGCCTAAACTTCTTTTTTTTCTTGCAATTTCCACATGCCATCCTTATGCTTTCTAAGTTCAAGCAGATATCTACTATTGTTCCGCATGATTACCCTTTAGATACTCAAAGACAGATAGATATCAGTTACCTTCTAAGTCTTCTTTTCTATAGGATAAATATCCCTTCATTCAAGGTTCTTCATAATCTGATTGCCTTCTAGTGATACATCTTCCCAGTCAACCTTTTTCATCACTGTTTGCATTTTTCACAGGTTGCAATTGAAATCAGTGGTGGAATGGTTGGAATACTCACTATTTAACATTTTTACTTCCTTGGTCTCCCTCTATAACTATCACTTAATAATCACTCTTCCTTCCAGGTTTACTCAATTTACATTTTTCTCTCAATCATGACTCTAGTAGCTATTATCTAATGAGCTCCAAAAACACTCTCCTTTCCTCAATAAGTTCAGTACATGGCCCCTAGTTTTTCCCTCCTCTGTAACTCCTACCTTCATATTGGATATTTCAAAATACATATTGATACTCTCTGAAACATTTGAATTTCCCATTTTCTCCACTTATTTCCTATGACTTACAACCCCAACGCAACTCCCTTACATGTAGAGGTTGTCAGACCCTTGATCTTGACATCACCCACAAATGCCATGCCTCCATGTTTATGATCTCTTAAATTCCCTTATCTTATCATACTCCACTGTCTTTCCTTCTGCCTTACGTCCAAATGATCTTTGTCCTCATTATGACTTCCACTGCTTCCATTGTTCAGTTCTTTCCCAGGCCACCACCCTTTTACTAACTACATGCTTCTTCCTTTCCCATCTTGACTTCTTGGTAAACCAGTTCAACTCTACACTGTCCTCTTCTATCAAATCCCTTTCTCTGCACCATCTTATCCTTGATCTTTCCCTTCCAAATCTTAGCCCTCAATTAGTCCCACTATCCACCACATTTGCTCCTAGACATATATTGCTGACTGATGTTGGAGAAAAATCATGATATCATACTAATTAGGGGCACTTTAAATTTATGCTATATAATCTCAACTTGGCCCTCACCATGTGAAGGCAATCCTTTTTTGCCTCCCTAACAGATTAAGCATCCTGTTCACCATAGCAGCTTATCCAAACCTTTTTACTTCCTCTTCAAGTCTTCTATCCTTACCCTTCCCCCACTCACTCAACTAAGAACACTGCCTAATATTTCACTGAACAAA
This sequence comes from Trichosurus vulpecula, assembly GCF_011100635.1. NCBI lineage: Eukaryota > Metazoa > Chordata > Mammalia > Diprotodontia > Phalangeridae > Trichosurus > Trichosurus vulpecula. The sequence continues at coordinate 129,885,292 of NC_050577.1, read as the reverse complement.
AATGAAGTGATTTAACTGAGAATTCCTTCTTCTCCCCTCATCATTTCACATCACTCAGATATACTTTCCCAATATGGCTTCCTTTTCTTACTCATATGAAGTGGTGGTCTTTCTCCTAAATAAGGCAAATCCCTTTACCTGCACAAGTGATCCCATTCTATCCCATCTTCTCTGGAAGACTGACAATTCTATCATCCTTGTCCTTTGACTAATCTTCAATCTCTCCCTGTCTATAGGTTGCTTCCCTATTGCCTATGAAGATGTCCATATGTACCCCATCCTCAAAAATGTCCCTTTATCCCTCCATACTTGTTAGTTAGACTTCCTTTTCTGAGAATGCTATCTGAATGAAAACCTCCATTTCCTTTCCTCTAACTCTCTCATAGTCTGGCTTTTAATCCCATCATTCAACTGAAATTTTCCTCTCCAAAGTTACTGTTGTTTTCTTAATCACCATATCTAATTGCCACTTTTTAGTCCCCATACTTTTTGATTTCTTTGCAATCTTCAACACTCTTCTCATCTACTTTCTTCACTCCTGGTTTTCATGATTCTACTGTTTCTCTGGTTCCCCTCCTAAATGCCTGCCCATCCCTTCACCTTCTACTTTGCTGGATCCAGCCTCCCGGTTATCTAGGCTTACAAAACAGGTGGTACCCTCAATTTCTTACTCTCTTACCACCCCACTTCTATCCAATCTATTGCCAAGCTTTATTGATTCTACATATGAATTGTTCTTGCATATGCCCCTCCCTCTTCTCTGACACTGCAACCACCCTGGTTCTGACCCTCATCAACTATTGCCACTGCAGTAGCCTTATGACTGATCTTTTTGCCTCAACTCTTTCCCCATGATAGTCCCTGGGCTGCTAAATTGATCTTCTTAAAGTGTGGGTCTGACCATGTTGTTCCCTCCCCTCATCCTCCATTCAGTAAAATCCAATGGTTCCCTATTCCATATAGCATCAAATGTAAAATTCTCTGATATTTCAATATTTTTATAATCTGGCCCCTTCCTTTCTTACCAGTCTTATTACACTTTACCATCACCCTTCACTCCCTCACCCCTGTAAATACACCGTGATGTAGTGACACTGGCCTCCTTATACAAGGAACTCCATCTTCCAACTCTGCATTTTCTCTGGCTTTTCCCCATGCTTCCAATTCTTTCTCTACTTATCTCTGGCTCTTGGCTCCATTGTCCTTCTTCAAGTCCCAGGAAAAATCCCACCTTCTATAAGAAACCTTTCCTGATCCCCCAAAATAAGCTAATGCTTTCCCTCTCTTAATCATTTCCAATTTGTCATATATATGTATATATATATATATATATATATATATATGTGTGTGTGTGTGTGTGTGTGTGTATATAATGTGTGTGTGTGTGTGTATATATATATATATATATATATATATATATATATATATACACGTACATCTTGCTTATATGTAGTTGTTTGCATGCTGTCTGTCTCCTTTATACTAAGAGCTCCTTAAGCGCTAGAACTGGTCTTCTTCCCTCTTTCTTTGTAACAAATGAGATAATATTTGTAAAGTATTTATCACAGTAAAATATAGCTTTTAGACTATCAGATGTGATCTGACACACTATAGGGAGACTAGCATTTTCCTTGATGTGGACAGTGTCCCTCCATTAACTCATAGCCTTCTTGACTTATGTATCAGAGTACACCGTATTAAGTTTGCATTTCAGAAATAGCTCCACTATGACTAAACATGGATAGTTGATTCAAGAAGTTTCTGGAGATTCTGGGATTTTTTCAGGCTACTTTCTTTCTCTCTGAGAAAAGAGAGGTACCTGCTAGATAAGTGAAAAAGCAAATATTTATTTCAAGCTAATATGTGCAAGGTACTGTCACACCTCTAGGTCAATATAATCAACCTAATATGTTCCACATATATGTATATAGACAGATAGATAGATAGATAGAATATACATAAAATAAATACAAGATATTTGAGGAGGGCATTAGCTGTAGGGCAATCAGGAAAGACTTATGTGGAGGTAGTACTTTCTTTGTACATTGGAGGAAAGTAGGGATTCAAAGGGGAAATGGGCAGGCCTGAGGCATTTTAGGCATGAGAGACAGCCAGAGCAAAGGAAGGGCAATGAGAAATTCAGTGTTAGGAGTGAAAAACAGCAAGAAGGATAGTTTGCTTAGACCAGACTTTTTGTGGCGTGTGTATGTGTGGGTCGTGTATGTGTGGCGTGTGTATGTGTGTGTGTGTGTATGAAAAAGAGAGAAAGAGAGAGGAGAGGAGAGATGAAGAGAGAGAGGAGGGTGGGAGAGAAAGAGGGACAGAGACAGACAGACAGAGAGAGAGCGAGAGAGGGCAGAGAGAGAGAGAGTGAAAGAGAGAAAGAGATTCCTTTGACAGTCCAGTTAATCCTAAAGATACTGCTTTATAGTATATCTTTAAATGTATAAAATAAAAAAATGATTGCAAAAGAAACCAATTTTGTTAAAATGTCTTTATTTTTTTTCTTAAAATTCATGGACTCTGACTAAGAACCCTAATAAAAGACTGTGGAGTATGTGAAGGGAAAAGTTTGAAGGGAAGAGATAGAGTTCTGTTTTAGAAATGCTAAGTTTGAAATGCCTAAAGGACATCCCATTCAAAATGTCCACATTGAGGTTAGTAATGCCCCTCACAATACCTGGCACCTCAGGAGTGCAGGAGAAAGACAGGCTAGATAGACAGACTGGGGAATCAGCTTCATATGAATGATAACCAAACACTTGGCAACTAATGATGTCAAAAAGAGCAAGCATGTAGAAAGAGAACAAAAGAGGACCTAGGATAGAGCTTTGGCTTCCAGGTAGTAATTAGAATAAGGAAGATAATTCAGCAAAGAAGAATAAAAATGAGCTAGTTCCTAGACCACTTCTTTGGCCCTATAGACTCAAGGGCTCTTAGCCTGGGGTCTGTGAATTGGTTGATAGACAGATAGAACGATAGATAGATAGACAGATAGATATATAGATAGATGTATACATATATATGTATACATATACACATATCTATAGATGTATACATACACACATATGCAGCATATATACATACACATTTATAAACACATATACACACATATATATCATATATGTGACTATTATTTTAGGGTAATTGCTTTTTGTGTAATTCAATATATTTCATTTTATGTAATTTAAAAAAATTCTGAGAAGGGGGCCATAGGCTTCACTAAATGACCAAATGGGTCCATGATAATAAAGAAAATTTAAGAACCTCAATATAGAAAGACTTTAATTAGTTGCTGCTGTATTTCTAGTTACTTTCCCTGACCCTCCCCCCGCAAAAAAAAGGCCGGTGCATCACTGCTCCCACTCTCACTCAGTGTTTTCTGCTGATGTCTGAAAAGACAGAGGCAGCAATGTTTGCACAGTCAGCATGCTAGTATCCTATAAAATACAATCTCCAGAAATGCATTTTGTCTAAAAGCAGAAATGTCCTATACTGCCAAATCTGATTAAAAGAAACAATTGTCCTCTACTTTAACTAAATATAATGAAATATAACAAAATCAAGATCAGTTACTATACATAATTAATTCACAGATTTGGTGTGTTTTGAGAGCCATAGAAAATAAATCAGAGGACTGGGAACTAAAAACACTCCTAGTTGTCAGTTTTCTAATTGATTTAATAGGCTAGATTAGAACATTGTTTAACAGAATGTTAAGGACTCCAGGCTCCTCATTTTAGAGATGATGAAACTAAAACCCAAAGAGATTCAATGACTTCCCCAAGGTCACATGATCAATGTTAAACTTAGAATGAAAATCCAGACCCTTCTAACCTTAACTGATATTCTTTCTCTTATGCTTTATTAGTCAACTTGTGTTTTAACTGGCCCCGGAATCAGTGAGACTTGCATACAAATACGACCTTATATGGTCAAAATGTGTACATGATTAGACATAAAGGGTGATACAAGCAAATTAAAGAAGCATGAAAAATGTTGCCAGTAAGATATATGTATAAGACAAGACCAAACAAGAGAACTAAAGGTACACAGAAAGAATAATGGATTTTTTTTATTAAATGTAATGCAAAAGGGTTTGCTCAAATAAAACCAAATGCAGGCAAAGTTAGGAAGAAAGTGAAAAACTGAAAAAGAATTTTTGGTGCAAGTATTTTTTCTGATAAAGGCCTCATTTCTCAAATATATAGATACCTCAGTTAAGTTTATGGAAATAAGAGCTGTTCTCCAAATGAGAAATGGTCACAATACAAAGAGGCAGTTTTCAGAAGAAGAAATCAAAGCTATCCATAGTCACATAAAAAATTCTCTAAATCATTACTGATTAGAGAAATGCAAATTAAAACAACTCTGAGTGACTACCTCACACCTATCAGATGGGCTAATATGACAGAAAAGAAAAATGACAAAAGCTGGAGGGGATGTAGAAAAGCAAGGACACTAATGCACTGTTGGTGGAGTTGTAAACTGATCCAACTATTTGGAACTATGACCAAAAGGCTGTAAAAGTGTGTTTACTCTTTGACTCAGCCATATCACTATGTTTGTAACCCAATGAGATTTTATAAAGCAGATAAGGATCTATATGTATGAAAATGTTTTAACAACACTTTTTTGTGGTGACAAAGAATGAAAAATTGAGAGGATGTCCATCAGTTGTGGAATGGCTGAACAAGTTGCAATATATGATTGTGATTGAAAACTGTTGCATTATAAGAAATGACAAGAATGATGGTTTTAGGAAAAAAAACTGGGAAGATCTATGTGAATTGATACACGGTGAAATGAGCAGAACCAGTATATCTATATACACAGTAACAGCAATAATGTAACAATGACCAACTGTGAAAGGCTAAGCCATTCTGAACAATCTAGTGATATAAGACCATTACAAGACTCATGATAAAATACATGCTAATCACCTCCAGAGAAATAACTGATGATTTATGAGTTCAAATTGAAGTATTTTTTTTACTTTATTCATCTTGCATTTTTAAAATATGGGTAATATATTTTGCATTATTTCACATGTATAATTGATATGATATTGCTTGCCTTCTCCATGCATGGGGGAAAGGTGGGAGGAAGTGTAATGTTAACAGAAAAGGAAGATCTTCCCTGTTCATTAATAGGCCCACGTGACCACATGTGTTCAATCATAACTATGATATATCCTGAGTCACATAGAGCCTATTGGGGGAGGAACCTGCCTAAAGAGGAACTTGCTTAAAGGGTAAGCTTGCTTAGGAGGAGGCTTGGTTTCAGGAACTCTTTCATATCTTTTGATGTTAAGTTAATTAGACACTGAGTCACAAGGGTTGTGATGTCTTCTGACTCTGAGCCTATTAACCAAAAGTCTATATATACTCTGAGGTGAGATTTTTGCTTTGGGGGCTCATTGATGGGAAGGACGTTTTGAGTCTCTGGATGGGAATCTGAGTAGCCATTTGTTCAGAGGCCCCGGACTACTCAGATGTATCTGTGCTCCCCTGATGCAGTGGTATAGGTAGGTGATTGTATTACTTTCATCAGACAACTGGAGCCGTCTCTGTTGGTCTTTGTGTTAATTTCTCTGTTTGTATTTTGTCTGTTTGCATTTTCCCCAAATTCAGCATGCTGATCTTTCCCCTGAACTAGTGAATGTAATGAAAGTGAGATTGTTAACTCCTTTAAAGGCTATCTTTTCTTTGAAAGCAGATCAAAGAACCTATGCTAACAAGCTATCCTGAGTGTGCCAGGATGCTTGCTGTTACAGAAAGGGAGAGAAGTTGGAACTTCAAAAAAATTAATGTTCAAATTAAATTTATATAGATATATGTATATATATGCATATGCACATACATACACACAGATATATAGACCTATCTGTATGTGTGTGTGTGAGTGTGTGTGTGTGTGTGTGTGTGTATGTGTGTGTGTATAACTTCTGATACTTCCTAGCTATGTAATCCCAGGTAAGTCACTTAATGTCTGTCTGTCTCCATTTTTTCTTTGTTTATTGTGGAGATTAGCAGCACCTATTTCAAAGAGGTATTGTGTGGATCAAATGAGATAATATTTGTAAAGTGCTTAGTATAGTTCCTGAAACATAGTAGGCATTTAAAAAATGTGTTGCCTTCTTTCCTTGTACTATATAGGCTTTTTCTTCTACTGGTTGCAAGTCATCATATTTTTACATGGTTGATTATTTTGAAATATTAGGTCCATAAAATTGTGTATGTTATTTATAATTAGCTTGCTTATATTTCTTTCACAGTGGCTCTCATAATTCTCTTTTTCTGTAAGTGTAGAAAATAAGAATGATGTAGATTCTTCATAATTATTCATCATAACATTATCTATTGAGTTGTAAAGGTAAAGCAACTGAACTTAGCGTATTGGGCCTTGGTCATAAACTTATTTTGTATTAGAGCATTCAAGAATCAATTGTTTAATATAGAGATAAAAAGTTTAGAACTGGAAGTATACTTACAGTCATCAAATTCAAACATAGTTTACAGATAAGAAAACTGAGGCTGTTATATGAAGTAATTTGCCCAATATCGGATGAGTATAAATTAGCAAACCTGATTGAAATCCAGTACTCCAAATTCTTTATTTCCCTAGTTATAAAATACTTCAATATTTCAAGGATCTGTAATTTTGTCTAACTATATATCCCCTCCACTAATTCAATTACCAACCATATAAATTAGCTAATCGTCTGAAGTCGCTGTCTTTAAAAAAAATCAATAACAGCCAATTTGATGATGAGACTCCCTGAATGCAGCTAGGTTGGACATTTGATAACAGAAATATAGTCTGTCACTGGTTCCACTCTCAAAACCTTCATGGCTTGGTAAGAATCTAATAAATTTAATTTCTGATGCTTCTTGAAGGGTAGCCACTGTCTTCTCTTATAAGAATTGTAATGCAGTAGAGTAGGTAACTGAATTAGAAGTCAGGTAATTAAATCCTGTCTCTGCTATTTACTACTCATATAATCCTGAAAAAAAATCACTTAAATACTTTTACCCTAAGTTACCTCAGCTATAAAATGAAGAGTGTAACGGTTCTAGCTCTAAGTCAATGTTCTTAAGAACCCAAGAATCCAGGCTCCAAAGGCTTCAAATATAGAATACTTTTAATTTATACATTAAAAGTATGGAACAGATATATCTAATATCACAGTTAGTCAATAGGACATTCCACTTCCTAGTTAAGGCATCATTCTCTAGCTTCTGTGTAGGCCATGCAGTTTATAGCAGTTCCTGGCTCAATATACCTACTCTCCACTATTAGCAAGGGGAAAGGAATTTCATCTGCATCCATGAAGAACTGAGTAAGATAACAAAGAGATCATCCCTTTCTGGTATACTGATCATTACCCCAGAGACATTGAATAATATGTATGATTTGCAGCAAAAGAAGAGAGCTAGAGTTTTGCTTTGTGCACATTGGTGTTTCACCACCTGATTGTAATTTATCTATTTCCTGACGAACAATGTGGGTTCTTTTCCTTCCTGTCCAAACCTACCTTCACAGAAGTTCCACTACTCTGCTGATTCTCTCCTTTATTCCTGGCAGGTATCATTAACCCTTCTTGCCACAGTGGTCACATTTGGTGTTGTTTTACTTGTCCTCACTGTTTATTCTTCTCCTCAAGTGGCATCAGGTATTAAATAGCTAGACCATGAAGAAATCACACTGGAATTCTAATTATCAGGAGTGTCCTCCCTCATAGGATAATTGTTAAGAAATCCCTTACAAAGCTGAAAGCATTCTATAAACTTGAGTTATTGTTATAGTTGTCATTATCATTGTGGTTTTTCAACTGAACTCTAATAGAAACAAACTAGGGACATGTTGCTAATCTGTACTACTACTACTAATAATAATTTTAAGGTTTTCAAACAGTTTATATAGACATATTCATATGTACATACATGTATATATTCATTTTATATTACTAACAGCCTTGTGAGGTGGATGCTATAATTATTATATTTTGCAGGTAAGGAAACTGAGGCTAAATGAATTTAAGAGATTTGCCCAAGATCATACAGTTAATAAGTGTCTGAAGTAGGATTCAATCCCAGTTCTTTCTGATCCCATGTATAATGCTATATCCAAATTAGATAATGCATATAAAGTACACTGAAAATTTTTAAAAATGTTATATTGCTAGTAAGAGTAATGGTATGGTGGTGATGATAATGGTAGTAACTGTGGTAGTAGCATCCATTAGGTCACAGGTTATTCTTTTATGTTTATAATTTGGTGAATTTTTGATTTTTATAAATTATTAGTATGCAGGCTCATCTTTGATATAGTGACAAAAAATCTTTTGGACAATTCCTGTAGCAGACGTAATGATGGAACGGATAGACACTACTCTTATTTACAAATAGTTCTGATTTCTTCCACTTATTTTTCCTATTTTGTGAGCTTTTCATTCCAAAAAGTTGGAGGTTGAATTTTCAACAGAGAACCATATTCTTTTTAATGTTGTGTCATTTTTGTGTAGGTCCATGGTATTTCCAGGTAAGCATGACTGATAGTATTTTCTGCATTAATGTTTCAGTTCCAGTATAATTTATTTGTTGAACTCTGAAAGAAACTTTAAGTATCATATTCATTATTGTGTTTAGTCATTTTTCATTTGGGTTCAATTCTTTGTTACCCCTTCGAGGTTTGCTTTTTGTTAACAGTATTTCTTCTCAATTACATGTCAAGACATTTTTAGCATTTATTTTTATAAGATTTTGAGTTCCAAATTTTTCTACCTACATCCCTCCACCCCCCTCTTCAGGAAATGGTAGGTAATTTGATAACAATTATACATATGCTATCATATAAAACATATTTCCGTATTAGTCACTTTAGTGAAAGAAGAAACAGATCAAGAGGAAAAAGCACCAAAAAAGAATGAAGTAAATTAAAAAGCATACTTCAATGTGCATTCATCGGATTCGACTTGAGGAGGGAATAACATACACACTCAATTGGGTATCTTACCCTACAGAAAAGAGGGAGGAAGGAGATAAAAAGGGGGGATGATAGAAGGGAGGGAAGATAGTGGAAGGAGGTAATCAAAAGCAAACACTTTCCAAACAGGACAGGGTCAAGGGAGAAAATTGGATAAAGGGGGACAGGATAGTCCTTTTTTCTTTTTCTGGATAAGGATTACATTTTACTTCATGAGTCCTTTGTACTTGTCTTGCATCTATGTGTTGCTGAGAAGAGCTGAATTATTCACAGTTGAACATCATACAATGTTGCTGACACTGTATAGGATGTTTTCCTGCTTCTGCTCCTTTCATTTTGCATCAGTTCACACAAGTATTTCCAGGTTTTTCTGTTCATTATTCTTTGTTGTGCAATAGTATTCCATTACACTCATGTGCCACAGCTTGTTCAGCCATTCTCCAATTGAGAGACATTCTCTAAATTTCCAATATTTTGTTATCATGAAAAGGGTTGCTACAAATATTTTTGCACATGTAGATCCTTTTCCCATTTTTATGATCTCTTTGGGATACAGTCTTAGTGGTGGTATTGCTGGATCAAAGGGTTAGGGAAGTTTTATTGCCTTTTGAACACAGTTATAAATTGCTCTCCAGAATAGTTGGATCAGTTCACAACTCCATCAATAATATATTAGTGTCTTGATTTTCCCACACCTCTCCAACATTTATCATTTTCCTTTTTTGTCATGTTAGCCTATCTGATAGGTGCAATGTGGTACCTTAGAGTTATTTTAATTTGCCTTTTTCTAATCAAAAGTAATTTACAGCACTTCTTCATATGCCTATAGATTGTTTTGATATCTTCATCTAAAAATAGCATGTTTATATCCTTTATCCATTTTTCAATTGTGGAATGGCTTGCAATCTTAGAAATTTGTCTCAGTTCTCTATATATTTGAGAAATGATACCTTTATCAGAGATGCTTGCTGTAAAGATTATTTCTCAGGAGCAGGTAGGTGGTACAATGCCCTTGGGGGCAGGAGAACCTGAGTTCAAATCCAGCCTCAGACCCTCGAAACATACTAGCTGTGTGACCTTGGGCATGTCACTTAACCATAAGTGCCTGGCCCACTCCCACGCAAAAAAAGGTTATTTCCCGGTTTTCTGCTGTCCTTCTAATCTTGGTGGCATGGGTTTTGTGTGTTTTTAATTTAATATAATCAAAATTATCTATGTTATATTTCATAATGTTCTATGTCTCTCTGTGAATAAACCTATAACTCCCTTAACACCTCCTTGAAGAATTTGGATGCTATACCACTTAGTGCAAATATGTTTGCTATTGAAATTACTTCATTGTCTATGGTATCTTTCAGCAAAATGTAGTTTCCTTCCTTATCTCTTCAATTAGGTCTATTTTTGCTTTAGCTTTGAGGTGAGGATAGCTACCCCTGGATTTTTTTTGGTTGTTTTTTTTTTATTTAATTTCACCTGAAATATAATAGATTCTGCCCCAGCCCCTTACCTTTGTTCTGTATGTGTCTCTCTCATTCAGGTGTGTTTCCTGTTTTTCTTTTTTTTTAAGTTTAGGTATCATCTTTATTCACACATTTCCCAGTGTATATGTTTTTCCCTGGGAGCTTTCTCCTAAGCTCCAGTCTCTCATCATCAACAATCTATTAATTTTTTCCAACTTGTCCAGTAGGCACCTCATATACTACATGTTCAAAATTAGAACTCAATATCTCCCCTATCACTAAAAACTCTTCTTCTGAACTTCCCCATTTGTTTTTTTTAACTTGTCTTTTTTATTTAATATTTTTAGTTTTCAGCATTGATTTCCACAAGATTTTGAATTCTCCCCACATTTCTACCCTCCCCCAAATCCAAGATGGCATATATTCTGATTACCCAGTTGCCCAGTCAGCCCTCCCTTCTGTCAGCCCACTACACCCCATCCCCTTTTCCCTTACTTTCTTGTAGGGCAAGCTAGATTTCTATGCCCCATTGACTGTATATCTTATTTCCCAGTTACATGCAAAAAAATAGTTTTTTGAACATCTGCTTTTAAAACTTAGAGCTCCAAATTCTCTCCCCTCTTCCCTCCCCACCCACCCTCCCTGAGAAGGCAAGTAATTCAACATAGGCCACATGTGTATCATTATGTAAAACCCTTCCACAATACTTATGTTGTGAAAAACTAACTATGTTTTGCTCCCTCCTATCCCGTCCCCCTTCATCAAATTTTCTCCCTTGACCCTGTCCCTTTTGGAAAGTGTTTGCTTTTGATTACCTCCTCCCCCTATCTTCCCTCCCTTCTATCATTCCCCCTTTTTATCTCCTTCCTTCCTCTTTCCTGTGAGGTAAGATACCCAATTGAGTGTGTATGTTATTCCCTCCTCAAGTCAAATCCAATGAAAGCAAGATTCACTCATTCCTCCCCCACCTGCCCCCTCTTCCCTTCCAACGAACTGCTTTTTCTTGCCACTTTTATGTGAAATAATTTACCCCCATTCTATCTTTCCCTTTCTCCCTCTCTCATCCCTTAATTTGATTTTACCAGTTGTTAGATATCATCCCTTCATATTGAACTCACTCTGTGCTCTCTCTCTCTCTCGCTCTCTCTCGCTCTCTCTCTCTCTCTGTCTCTTTCTCTCTCTGTCTCTGTCTCTCTCTCTCTTTATATATATATATATAGATATATATATATATATATAGATATATATATACGTGTGTGTGTGTGTGTATGTGTGTGTGTGTGTGTGTGTGTATTCCCTTCAGCCTACTCTAATACTGAGGTCTCGTGAATTATACTCATCATCTTTCCATGTAGGAATGTAAACAAAACAGTTCAACTTTAGTAAGTCCCTTATGATTTCTCTTTCTTGTTTACTTTTTCATGCTTCTTTTGATTCTTGTGTTTGAAAGTCAAATTTTCTATTCAGCTCTGGGTCTTTTCACTGAGAAAGCTTGAAAGTCCTCTATTTTATTGAAAATCCATATTTTGGGGCAGCTATGTGGCACAGTGAGTAGAGCTCCAGTACACTGACCTTGGAGTCAGGAGGACCTGAGTTCAAATCCAGCCTCAGACACTTGACACATGTACTCACTGTGTGATCTTGGGCAAGTCACTTAACCCCAATTGCCCTGCCGAAAAAAAGTTCATATTTTGCCTTGGAGCATTATGCTCCATTTTGCTGGGTAGGTGATTCTTGGTTTTAATGCCAGCTCCTCTGACCTCCTGATTATCATGTTCCAAGCCCTTCGATCCCTTAATGTAGAAGCTGCCAGATCTTCTGTTATCCTGATTGTATTTCCACAATACTCAAATTGTTTCTTTCTGGCTGATTGCAGTATTTTCTCCTTGATCTGGGGGCTCTGGACATTTGTGACGATATACATAGGAGTTTTCTTTTTGGGATCTTTTTCAGGAGGTGACAGGTGGGTTCTTTCAATTTCTATTTTACCTCTGGCTCTAGAATATCAGGGCAGTTGTCCTTGATAATTTCTTGAAAGATGATATCTAGGCTTTTTTTTTGATCATGGCTTTCAGGTAGTCCAATAGTTTTTAAGTTATCTATCCTGGATCTATTTTCAAGGTCAGTGGTTTTTCCAACGAGATATTTCACATTGTCTTCCATTTTTTTCATTCCTTTGGTTCTGTTTTATAATATCTTGATTTCTCATAAAGTCTCCAGCTTCCACTTGCTCCAATCTAATTTGTAAGGTAATATTTTCTTCAGTGGTCTTTTGGACCTCCTTTTCCATTTGGCTAATTCTGCCTTTCAAGGTATCCTCCTCCTCACTGGCTTTTTGGAGCTCTTTTGCCATTTGAGTTAGTCTATTTTTAAGGTGTTATTTTCTTCAGTATTTTTGGGTCTCCTTTAGCAAGTCATTGACTTGTTTTTCATGGTTTCCTTGCATCATTCTCATTTCTCTTCCCAATTTTTCCTCTACTTCTCTTACTTGCCTTTCCAAATCCTTTCTGAGCTCTTCCATGGCCTGAAACCAGTTGATGTTTTTCTTGGAGGCTTTTGATGTAGGCTCTTTGACTTTGTTGGCTTCTTCTGGCTGTATGTTTTGGTCTTCCTTGTCACCAAAAAAGGATTCCAAAGTCTGAATCTGAATCTGAGACTGTTTTCACTGCCTCTTCATGTTCCCAGCCAACTACTTGACCCTTGAGGTTTTTGTTGTGGCATGACTACTTGTAGAGCAGAGAGTACTTTGTCCCAAGCTTGAGGGGCTATGCTGCTATTTTCAGAGCTACTTGTACACAACAAGCTCTGCCACACCAGTGCTCCTTCTCCCCCAAGAAGCACAAACCAGGATTGCAGCCCAGATCCTGGCAGGGCAAAGCAGGCTTTGCACTCCCGCTCTTATCTGCTGCTTAATTCTTCCCACCAGGTAGTCCTTGGGCCAGAAGCAACTGCAGCTGTAGCTCTGGAAGCAGCCTCAGAGCTGTGCCACCTCTGCCACCCCTGGGGCGGTGGCTGACTGTGAACTCCTTTCACTCTGTCCCAACAGCTTTTCCCACTAACTTGCTCTATTGTCTTTCGTGTTTGTCAGTTGAGAAGTCTGGTAACTGCCACAGCTCACTGATTGAGGCTTAGGCCTGTTCTGCCCAGCTCACAGTCTGGTTGGTCCTGGCATGTCCCACACTGTGCTCTGCTCCACTCCGCTCACAGCCTCATGAGATAGACCCTTCCCAGCAACCATCCAGGCTGTCCTGAGCTGAAGCCCTGCTTCCCTTTGCTATTTCATGGATCCTGCAGCTCTAGAATTTGTTCAGAGCCATTTTTATAGAAGTTTGGAGGGACCTGGTGGGGAGCTTACACAAGTCCCTGCTTTCCAGCTGCCATCTTGGCTCCACCGCCCCCCCCCCCAGGTGTGTTTCTTTTAAACAACATTTTGTAGTATTTTGGTTTTTAATCCACTCTGCTATCCTCTTCCATTTTATGGAGGAGTTTATCCCATTCACAGTTATGATTACTAACTGTATATTTCCCTTCATCCTATTTTTCCTCCTGTTTGTCCTCTCTCTCCTTTCATCCTTTCCTTCCTCCACAGTGTTTTGCTTCTGTCTACTGCTTCCCCTGCTCTGCCCTCTTTTCTGTCAGTCCCTCTCCCCTTTACTTAATCTACTTCCCTCCTACTTTCTTGTCAGGTAAAATAGATTTCTATATTCAATTGATTGTATATATTGTTCTGTTTGAGCAAATACTGATTAAAGTAAGGTTCAAGCAATTGTTCGTTGCTTACCTCTCATCTTTCCCTCCACTGTAATAGGTTTTTCCACACCTCTTCATGTGAAATAATCTACCCCATTCTACCTCTCCCTTCTTTCTGCACCCAGTGTACTCATCTTTCTCATCCCCTAATTACTTTTATGTCATTCCTTTAAATCTACCTTATACCTCCTCCTCTGCTATGTATATTCCTTCTAGCTACACTATTAGTGGTACCATTTTTAAGAATTATAAGTAACATCATACCATGTAAGGATGTAAAGCAATGTAAAGGTGTAAAGAATTCAGCTGCATTTAATCTGTTATGTTTTATTTCCCTTTTTTACCTTTTTAGATTTCTCTTGGTTCTTGATTTTGGAAATCAATTTTTTTGTTCAATTCTGGTCTTATTATGAAAGCTTGCAATTCTCCTCTCTCATTGAATGACCATTTTCCCCCTTGAAATATTATGCTTAATTTCACCAGGTAGGTGAGTCTTGGCTGCAGTCCTAGATCCTTTGCCTTCCAGAATTTCATGTTCCATGATCTCTGATCTTTTAATGTTGCATCTGCTAAGTCCTGTGTAATCCGTATTGTGATTCCCTGATATTTGAACTACTTCTTTCTGGCCACTTGCAGAATTTTTCCTTGACCTGGAAATTCTGAAATTTGGCTATCATATTCCTTGGAATTTTTATTTGGGGATCCCTTTTCTGATGTAATCAGTGGATTCTTTCAATGCTCATTTACCCTCTGGTTCGAGGACATCAGGGCAGTTTTTCATGATCCTTCCTTGAAAGATGTTGTCCAGGTCCTCCTTTTGGTTATGTTTTTCAGGTAGTCAAATGATCCTTATGTTGTCTTTCCTAAATCTATATTACAGATCAGTTGTTTTTTTCCAACAAGGTGGTTTACATTTTATTCCATTTCTTTCATTCTTTTGAATTTGTCTGATTCTAGATGCCTCACAGAATCATGAACTTCCACTTCTTGAATTCTAACTTTTAAGAAATTTTTTTTTTCTCAGCTAGCTTTTGTACTTTCTTTTTCATTTGGAGATGTTTCAGTGGATTTTTGTATCTCCCTTTCCATTTGACCAAGTCTACTTTTTAAGCAGTTTTTGCCTTTTTCCAAGTGGTAAACTCTTTTTTCATAATTCTCCTGCATCATTCTCATTTCTTTTCCCAAGTTTTCTTCTACCTCTCTTATGTGATTTTTAAGCTCCTTTTTGAGCTCTTCCATGAGTTCTTTCTGTTCTTGAGACCACTTCCCATTTTTCTTTGGGCTTTTGCCCTTAAGTGTTTTGACATTGTTGTTCTTTTCTGAGTGTTTGTCTTGATCTTCCCTGTCACCATAATGACTTTCTATGGTCAGATTCTTTTTTATTGTTATTTTTTACTCATCTTCTTTGGCCTTTTTCCTTTTTTTTTAAATTTGAGCTGTGTTCACAGGGTGGAAAGAATACCGTCTCAGGCTTCTTGTGCCAGGGGCTACAGGCTCTGCCTATTTCATTGGTGGTGCATTGGTTTTGGCCTGAGGACCACAGGGCACAGGTGGGGGCAGAGTGAGGACCAGTGCTTCTGGTGGCCGTAAGTGTCTGGCAGTCAACCTGGTGCTGAGTCAAGGCCCTAGTGCTGGTGTCTGATGTGTACAGAGCCAGATGGGGTGTTTCTGCATTACCTCATAGCTGCACTGAAGCATGTGGAAGTCTGGACACTGGAGGTTGCCTGTTTGTTCAGGGCTGAAGTATGTGAGTGTGTGTATGTGTGTGTATATGTGTGTTTGTTGGGGAAGGGGGAAGCATCAGGGGCGGGGAGTCCTAGCATTAGTCTGTTCCATCACAATTGGGCTCTGTTAGGTGTGGCTTGCTGCTGGCTTACTGGAATGCTTCCTGTCCTGGATTGTATTACCCTTTTACCTGAGTGAAACAGACTATTCTTGCCAATCTTCCCAAGTTTCTTGGACAACAAGATTGTTTTATCCCATCTTTTTGTTTGTTTTGCTGTTCCAGGATTTGTTCTGGGGCACTATTTTATGGTTGTTTGGAGGTGAATATAGGAGAGTCATGGTGATTTACTAATTACTCCCCCATATTGGCTCACAAAAGTCCCTCTTGAGGTTTTCTTGGCAACGATACTGGAGTGGTTAGCCATTTCCCTCTCCAGTTTCTTTTATAGATGAGGAACCTGAGGCAAACAGGGGTAAGTGACTTGCCTAGGTTCACACAACTAATAAGTGTCTGAGACCAAATTTGAACTCAGAGAGATGAGTCTTTCTCAATCTAGGCCTAGCATTCTATCCACCATGACAACTAACTTCCCTAATTATAATGCATATTTATTATGTTATATTTGTAGTATGTCTCTTTCTTGTTTCCAGGTCCAAAATACCTTTATGAAACTTTCTATCCTTTTGTATATTCATACCCACCTCCTCACCTTACATAAAAAACCTCTTGTCAACTGGACAGAACCAGCCTCTAAACTCTGGGTGGCCAGAGACGAATAGAGCAGGGTAGAGACAGGAGAGTAAGGAATCAAACAGAAGTTTAATTTCAAAGTTATAGAAACAGCTTACAAGAAAGAAGGGAACAAGACGCACGTGCCCGGGCCCTGTCCCTCATTGGGTGGACCCTCTTTAGTGTAGGCAGATCTCAACACTTCTATCTATGGCTATGCAGTGAGCTGTATCCCTGGCAATGAAAGGTAACAGCAACAATGAGACAAGTTTGATTCTTAGCAGGACTTCATAACCAGAACATGGGTGCTTATCTGAGCTTGTCCAGTGCTTGTCTGAGCTCAGAGAAGACCTGGTACTGGTCAAAACAATATAATTATGTGATTTTGTGAGAGGGTGAGATCATCCAGAGTTTAAGCACAAAAGGTTGTTGTTATATCAAGCTCAGGGAACAGCTTGCTTGCTGGATTTAGGATGTTTCCTAATATCTCACTTTAACAACTTTCAATTATCCACCAAGGCAGATTATGGTGAATCTGGCCTGTTGCTCCACTCTCTTCCTCTCCTCTCTCCCTCAGTGGTGTCCAGTAAGTTAGTTTTTCTCACTGAGTCTTCTAGGGATTCATAAAGAGGTGGAGATAGCCCAGAGTTTTCCCTATAAAGTCACTTAGAGTTAAGGCGAAGTTCCTTTACTACTAGAAAAAACTACTGTAGCACTGCCATGGCTCTAAAATGTTAAAAATAAAATTTGTTTTAGGGGTAATTTACTCTCATCAAACTAATATTGAGGAGAAAAACAAAACCTCTCCCAGTATAAAATGGAAAGACCGCTATGTCTGAAGCCAGAGAACCTGTGTTAAATCCCATTTCCAAAGTTGAATACTTGTGTAAGCTTGAGCAAGTCAACTTCTTTGACCCCCAGTTTCCTCACCTATGAAAAGGAAAGGGTATATTTAATAGCCTCTGAAGTACCACCAAACTCAAATTCTATGATCCAGTGATCTAAATTAGATTCACTGAGAAGTCTATTTCTTATCTTTCTTTGCAATTAAATAAGGTTTTTCTGTTTTATTGAAGAAATGATTTAAAAAAAATTAGGAACCCATTCCAGTTCTCTTATACCTGTGTTTAATAGATTTTCACATATAATACCTTAAATATGAGTGAACGTGTCTACAATAGGATGCATGACAAGACAAAATCAAAACAATCAGATATTCATCATGTTTAATATGTCAAAGACAAATGTAGTGTGCAAAGGCCTAGTAAAAAAAGAAAAAGCCCCAGTAGAATGTAAATTTGTTGAAGCCACATGTATCAATTTGTTTTTGTAGTTCCAGCATCTAATACAGTGCTTTGACATGGTATGTATTTAATAAATGCTTTTTTGAATTGTTTTTCTATTAAACTTTAAAGAAGGCATAAAGAAATATAAAGTCCTTAAGTAAATAATATTCAGTAAGGAGAACAAAACATAGGTACGTGCAGTATAGTTAGATAAGAGTTTAACTGAAAACAAAACAAACAGAAAAAACAATCTACAGTTTTTAGTGGATTTCAAGATCCATGTGAGCTCATGCTGTGCTGTGGCAGCCAAGGAAGCTAATACAATCTCAGACTGCTTCAGAATATCAGAACCTTTACCGTTAAAATGAGAGTCTTTCTGTACACTGCAATGATCAGGATAAATTTATAGTATTGGTTACTTTTAGGAAGAATATTGATAAAATGAAGTATCAAGAAGGAAATACTCAGGATGTAAAGTTCCAAGTTGACACTATTGAAGTTGAAGGAACTGGAGATATATAGTATGAGAAATGAAGATAAAGGGTGGATCTTGATATCTGCAAATATCTGAAGGCCTGTCACATGGGAGAGGCAAGATAATGCAACAAGCATTTATTAAGTGATTACTATATTCCAGGCACTATGATGAGCACTGCCTATGCAAATTAAGACAAAAAGACAGTCTCTGCCCTCAAGTAGCTTACAATCTAATGGGGGAAGACAGTATCCAAAAGGGAGCAGTAAAGTAGTGGTGGAGGGTTTTGAAGGTCTCTACTTGAGAGCATGGCAGAAAAATCTTGAAAGTGACAAGCACAGCAAGGAGGGGAATTATGGTTGGCTATCCTGGGACCCTCTGTAAGGTCTCAGAAGGAAGTCACTATTGGTGAAGGGAACTGGCATAGAAAAAATATGTTCCAAGATGAGGCCAGAGGAACTGATGGATGTTCCAGGGTGTGATTGTAGCTGAAGAATGGTGTCCAGGTCTAGAAAGGAATTAGATGAGCTCTTCCTACGTCTAGAAGACAAGAATTCTAAGCAATGGGTGGCATTACAAATCTATGCTGTATATAATGAACACATCCATATCTAACTTATCTAAAATGCAATGGGCTGTCTTGGAAGGTAGTGAACTGGTCCTCATTAGAGGTCTTTATGGGAAGGCTGGACAGTTATGTGTATATATCATATAGAGGATTCTCATTCAGGATAGGTTGAATTAGATCCATCCAACTTTGCTCTTTTATGATTCTTTGAAAATATAAATAATAATACAAAACTAGAGAAAATTTAACAAGGCAATAAGTGTTTAATGGCTAAGTAAGTAGCATAGATGGTGTCATGAATTCAGAGAAAGTAGAGATTAGCATAGGCTGCAGTTGTCTAAGAAGTTTTCATGAAGAAAGGAGTGTTAGCTTGACCTCAAAGAATAGGTATGAACTAAACAAGTAGAGAGGAGAAAGAAGGGAATTTCTGATGGAAGAAAGGGAATGTACAAACGTTTGAAACTACAAGGCAAGTTTATAGAAGAGAGAATAGATAAGTTTGAATGGAATTGAAGGCTTTGCAACAGACAATAATTTCAAGTGATAAAGTTGGACAATTAGTTTGAGATTAAATTGAATAAGTCCTTAAATGCCAAGCTGAATTTTGAATCTATTCTGTAGACCAAATGGAAGCATTAAATGATTTGGAACAAAGAAATGACATGATTGAAGGAATACTAACCTGGAAGTGGTATGCCAGATTGATTGGAGGGGAAGGCCCTAGAAGCAAGATCAGTTAGATATGTATTAGTGTAACTGAAGCATGAGAATATATTGGTCTGACTTACCTGGTGGCAATGCTAATAGATAGAATAGATATGAGGTATTATGAAGAAAAAGATGATGAGACATGGCAACTGATTAATCTGAGAGTTCAGTATGAGAGAACAGTCTAAAACCAATGTTGACATTTTGAGCCTAGGTAACAGGGAGAATGGTGACTACCACAATAGGCATAGAAATGTTAGGAAGGAAAATTCCCAATTTCAAAGGGAAGATGTACCTTTTTATTTTGACATGTTGAATTTGAAGTTATGTTGAGATGCAAGCAGAGGTGAAAATTTGGTACAGAAGAAAAGTCCAAGTGGAGATGTAAATTTGGGAGTCTGCTTCATAGCAAACTATTTCTTGAATAAGTTCTTTCAGGGATAGAGTACAATGAAAATAAAAGCAGGTATCTCACGGATTTCCTGCAATTAGGGGGGGATGGGGAAAGAACAGGATGGAGAAAAGTACGTGAAGGTAAGAAGAGAGATAGAATTGTGCATTGCTAACAGCAATGATATGCTTCTAGCATCTCTCCATTCAATCATTCTGTATGTCACTTAAAGATTAATATTGCTAAAATATTCTTTCAACCATTTTGCGAAATAAGGATAGAAAAAAGATTAGAGTATCAAATGATTCAGAAGGATCAAAGACTCAAGACTAAAAAGAAGGACGTAGGTTTTGGTGATAAGGAATTCATTGGGAACATTGATGGCTGGGTAAAGTCATAACCCCCTTTCAAAATGAAACAATTCTATATCATTTGTCATGTATTCCAGGGTTAGCCTATAACATAATATTCCTATCCTCAGTATAATAATTAACCTTCTAGATAGCACTAAATTTCTTATGGATACTATTTAAGAAAAAAAAATATGACCTGGAACTTTGCCCAAATGGTTAATAGTCAATTTGATTCTTCTCTGCCATTAAGTTAGAGGAAGGAAGAGGAGTGGCAAGCTAGATTTTTCTGTTTTTTTCCCATTAAAAGTACAGGATATTTTCCTATAGAGCATAACTGACTCATTAACAGGGATATCTATGCAGTTTAGCACATCAAATACTTTTTTATGCTTCTACTATTAAGCACTGTGTTAAATGCTGTGGGAACAATGAAAAGTAGTCTCTTTTGTGAAAGCACTCACATTCTGCATGGAGGATATATTATGTACACAGATAAGTAAATAAAATCTATATATACAATAAGAAATGTATTTTCAAAAAGGAGAACTAACAAGAATTGGTTCTAGGATGGAGATAAGAGGTAAGAATAGTGAATTCCTCAAAATCCCAAAGAGAAGAGGGTGATATCTAGTCCCTGCCACCACTTAACACCCAACCTCTTGACTTCCAACCCTCACTAAGACCTGGACAAATTAGAAGTATGAATCCAGTTGGAAGGGACCTAAGAGTTTATACAGAACCACAAAGAAGACTCATATTCATCTGTTTTACAAAGACCTCTAATTCCCTCAAACATTCAGAATTGATATTCAACAAGCTAAACAAAAGTCTAAAAGCTAATAATATAGCTAACATTTATATAATACTATGTGCCAAGTACTGTGCTAAGAGCTTTACAACTATTATCTTAGTTGATTGAGTTAATAAAGTTCTATCACCTGATTAAAGTCAATACTTTCAGTGTTATGAGGGAATAATTGATTAATTCAATGACCTCAACCCTTAGACGTGCATACATACATACTTACATACATTTATATGTGTGTATATATATGTATATATTATATATATGTATACTCACACACACATATATATATAACTTACTATATATACTATATGTACTAGATATAATTTAATATAATCAATCAATTGGCTTTTCATATTGAGAGAAAAGGTGCATTCAACCAGCCAGAAAGGGCATAGCTAGCCCAAAAGATAAATGTAAAGACCAATTTGATATTAAAGTGAGACATTCAAAATGGATTAGAGTTAGAATCCTGCATTTAGAACTGAAAGCTACTATAGAAGTCCCACAGTACAACCACCTCATTATCTACAAATAAGAAAACAACATTAGAAAAGTTACAAAAGTTTTCCAAAATTCCATAGTAAATGGAAGGGGGAATCAAAACTAAGTCCTATGAATCCAAATTGCATACCCTTCTGTATACTGCAATTTTGCACGTACTTTATTGACTTTAAAACTTATTTAAGAGCGGGTCTTCCTTTAACCTTCTGCCATTGTTTTCTAGAGATTCATACAGTTTAGTTTTAGATGGCTTGAGGAACTTTAGTTACACAAAATATTAAAAATGATTAGGCACCTACCATCCCCACCTATGGTTAAGAGAATCAAGTCTGGTGTTCATTACATAAATTAGGCCTCCCATTGCCATAAAATGGAGATAAATTAGATTTCAAAAATCATTTTATTTTACAACATAACTTTATCTCAAAAGGGTAATCTGAAAGTGACAGTCATCATGATTCTTAACAAGGTTCCAATTAATTTACCATGTATGTCATAGGGGAATGAGTAGGAGTAATAAGATAAAGCCAAGGAATGGAAGATGTAGAATGAATGGTAGGAAAAATTATATCATAATAAGGAACAATTATATCAAGGAAGATTCTCTTTAAGAAAATGGTGGCACTGCATTTACCATATTCATTTAAAATGAGATTAAATGCTAGAGACTACTCCATGAAAGATGTTCTCATTCATCTAAAGAATGAAGAAACTAAAATCAAGAATACCTTCTCATTGTTATTCTGTAAAACTGTCCCTATAGGCTTCTAGGTGGTACAAAGGATAGAGTGCTGTGTCTTGAGTTAGGAAGATCTGAGTTCAAATCCAATCTCAGACTCTCATTAGCTGTGTGACCCTAGGTAAGTCAAGTTAAACTGTATCTGCCTCAGTTTACTCAACTACAAAATGTAAATAATACTACCTACCTTCCAGGGTTTTTTCTGAAAGTCAAATGGGATAATATTTGTTTAGCACTTTGCTTCAATACCTGGCACGTAGTAGGCATTTAGTAATGCTTATTTCCTTCCTACTTCCCCTTTAAAGCAGGTCCATTAGTATCACCAACCAAAGCTTAATAGCAGAATCCCAGAGAACATTATTATAATAAGATGTTTCATGGCATAGTGGGAAAAATTAGAAGTAGTCTACTAGAGCTGAAAGAACACTGGATTTGGAATCAGAAGACTTGAAGTCACTAAGCCAATTAATAAGCTTTTATTAGAAGATGACTATATATTCTATGAATTATTCCATTTTTTAGCATATCCTAAGAAGGATAAAAACATGAAAATAGTCCCTGCCTTCAAGTAGCTTATATATGAAAGGGTGAGATACAAATTGCAGATACATACATATACGTAAGATAAGATATTGAGTAAAACGAAAGTAACCTTAGAGGTAAAGGATCACGTGATTGGGGCTATCAGGAAAGCACCTTCAGAAAATAAAATTTGAGCTGATTTTGGTTAGAAGCCAGGCACTCAAGGTTTGGGGGAGAGTTGCTACGCTGGTACAGAGGTAAGAAATGAAGAGTCATGTGTGTAACCACAAGTAGGTCTGTTGCTGGATTGTCAGGTATTTGAAAGAGAGTAAAGGTGTAAGAGAACTGGAAAGGAAGGGAAATACCAAGTTATGAAAAGCCTTAAATACTATATAATTTTTTTTTTTATATTTTATCTGGGAAGCAAGAGGGAGCCACTGAAGTTCAATGAGCAGGGAGAATGATATGGTCAGACCTATGTTAGAAGAAAATCACTTTGGTAGCTGTGTGGAGGATGGATTGAAGTGGGGAAACACTTCAGTCCACTCAGAAAGCTATTGTGATAGTCCACACAAAAGTGATGAGAACGTTAGCTAGAGTTCTGAGTGTGTGTAATGGTAATCAGAACAGGACTTTTTTATTTTGTTTGTTTTGTTTTGTTTTTTACTGTTTTCTCTTTTAGAATGCTAAAGCAATTAAGTGCCTTTGATTAAGTCTTGCTAGGTACTAAACCCCAGGAACACACCCTTTTACTGATTAGGTGTGAATCCTTCAGGCCCTAAGAAGGGTATATAAACTCAGAGGTCAGCATTTTGTTTGGGTTTGTCTCTCATTGGAAGAGTGTTGTATGATTGGACCAGACAAGACTGGGTAGCTGTTTTTAAGGAGCTCCCTGGCTTGAAAACCCAGATGCTGGTAACTTGGATGTTGGTAACTTGGATGTTGGTAACTATGTATTGTGATTTACTTAGACAGAAATGTTGATCTGTTTATGTTGTCTCTGTTTGTAATTGCTCTGAGGTTCAGGGAGCTGATCTTTTCCCCCTGAACTAAGTGAACGATATATGTATGTTTAATTAAACTGAGATTGTTAACCCCTTAAACTTGCTTTCCTTGGAAAAGCAGATCAAAGAACTTGTGTTGGCAGCACTTCCATGTGCTGGTGTTATAGGTCTTATACAGCCACAGCAATGGCAAGCCTCATTGTTGTTACCATGCATTAGTGGAGAAAGTAGATGTATAAGAGATCTTCTTTAAGAGTAGAAGTAACAAAAATTGACAACTGATTGAATGTGATTGAAAGAGAGTGAAAGAGGATGATAGTGTTATAAACCTGGGTGCCCGAGAGGATGGTAGTATCCTCAATAATAATAAAGAAAAAAAAGAGTTTTGTCTTGTACATGCTGATTTGGAGATCCCTACAGGACCTCTACTTTGTAATGGTCATTGGTCAATTGGATATGTCAAATTGGAAATCAGAAGAGAGAGACATGGGCAGAATATGGGAATTGTCTACATAGAAATAAAAATTAAACCCTTGAGAGCTGACATCACTTGGGGGTGAGGAGAATGGCAAAGAAAGGAAGGAAAAGTAGACTTATAGCAAAGTTTTTGTGGACACTCATGGTTAGGGGGCAAAGTAAGATAAATCAGGCAGTCAAATATTTAGCCTAATATGTACTGGAATAGCTAGAATGCTGGGCCTGGAGTAGGAAGTCTCTTTCTGAGTTCAAATCTGGCCTCAGATACTTACTATGTAACCTATGGGCAAGTGACAACTATTTTTGCTTCAGTTTACTCTTCTTTAAAATTATCTGGAGAAGGAAATGGCAAACCATTTCAGTATCTTTTCCAGGAAAATGCCAAAAGGGGTCACAAAGAGTCAGAGACGACTGAAACAATGGGACAATTACAAAAAATATTTACCAGGAATTACACTAACAACTAGCTTGAAAAATCAGCAAAGGAGACTGAGAAGTAATGGTCAGCCAGGTTGGAAGAGCACCAAGAAAGAACAATGCAACAGAAACCCAGAGAGGAGACAATATATGAAAGAAAGTGATCAGCTATCAAATACTGCAGAAAGAGAGATGAAGTTAGGAGGTTGGAGAAAGGCCATGGATTTGTCAATTAAGAGATAATTGGTAACTTTATAGAGCAGTTTCTGTTCAATGATGAGGTCAAAAGCCAGGTAGCAATGAGTTTAGAAGGGTGAAAAGAGATGAAATGGGTGCTCCAAGGAAGGATAACTATTTTGAGAAATTTACGAAGGAAGAGAAGGAGAAATAAAGTATGATAGCTGGCAGGTTTGGTAGTTTAGCTTGGTGATTGGCCAGACACTGCTCAGTAAAGGCCATGGGGCCTGGTGACCTGAACTATTCCTTTCCCTTTTGCTGGCCTTTCAGTTTTCCTGGAGTGCATTGCTCTAGATTTGTTTGTCTTTTCAATAGGGAAAGTGAACTCCCTATTCTCAAATTATTAGTTCTTGCCCTGATACCTTCAATATTCTGTGGTCAATCAAAGGGAGAGGGCAAAAAAAGACACCCAGACATATACATATATATATATATATATATATATATATATATATATATATATATATATACCTGAATCAGGCATGGAACAAGTAATCTTATTCCCATCAGAAAAAGGGAATGCTATGTGATAAAGGATCATAGAATGATTAGCAAATAAGCAGTAACATCACTACTATTATGAATTGAGAGGTTAATATTCAAGCTTTGTTGAGGCATTTACAAATAGTTTCTTTGCTAAAAATTATTGATTTCAAATTCCCACCTAT
Source organism: Trichosurus vulpecula (assembly GCF_011100635.1). Taxonomy (NCBI): domain Eukaryota; kingdom Metazoa; phylum Chordata; class Mammalia; order Diprotodontia; family Phalangeridae; genus Trichosurus; species Trichosurus vulpecula. The sequence continues at coordinate 129,859,485 of NC_050577.1, read as the reverse complement.
ACTAAACACAATTTGATCAACAATCTTTTTTTTCCAGTGTCTTTTATTCTGAAAGTGGATGTTTCCATTTCAGTCTTTGCGTTTTTATTGCTGTGGTTACTGCAACTCCTCCAATAGCAGCTATTATATTGCTCTTGTTCCTGGGAAGGGAAAGACTTTAGTTCCCTTTGTAGAGCTCACAAGAAGTCCTTGTGGTTGTTTGTTTGTTGTTGTTGCCATTTGTCCTTCTTTCTGGAAGATGACCATGATGTTAAGGAGGTAGTGTTGTACCAGAAGCGAGCGAGACACACCACAGAGTATAAGTTTTAAGTGGAGAATTTGTTAGCCGGCGGCCATCGGGGCACGGCACCACAAATCAATGGCAAATGTGTTGGGGTGATGGCTTGCCTTATATAGGATATGGGGGTACAGAGTGGGGGGGGGGAAGAGGAACAAAGGTCCTGGCTGATCAAAAGATTCAGTCAGGTTATCTTACTAGTGGGATAATCTCATTTACATTCCTTGGTGGAGTCATGGAGTCCCAGGGGGTTTGCTAAATGCCAAAGATATCTGAGTCCATTCTTTCTGGGGGTGCTTGTCAGTAGCTAGGGGTTTCTCAGGGGTTCCTAATTTTCCTTGTATTACAGTAGTGCCAGGACATGCAAGTGAATTGGATTTAAGTGAAAGAGGGCTGTGCAAAGTCACCAGCCTCATTCCTCCTCCAGAGCCATCTGGGTCCAGTGGCAAGATATGAATCAAGATCACTAGAGACAGCCCCAAATTGTGGAAGACCTTGGCCTTTCTAAGCTGAGTCACAGTTTGACTGAGGCAACACCCAATCAATGATTAAGGCTAGCTAAGAGATGAGATACAGAATGACTTCTTTTACTTAGTCAAAGGAAAGATTAATCAGGAAGGGGAAGACCCTCAGGGTTTCTGGCCAAAACAGAAGCAATAGCTATTTACATTCACGCTGAGCCAATGGTGCCCAAACCATGACCAAGTGGGGCTTGGCCTGGGACCTTTTGTTGGATAATCAATGAGAACCAGAGTGATTTGGGTTAAAAGCCTGGTCCTCAAGGAAAAAAAAAAGATATCTGTTCCTAAGCCCCAAGATATCCTGCCTGGATTCAGAGATCAAAATTTACATTGCTTTACACAGAGTACCAGCTCTGACCTAGGTCTGACTTTGTGGACTGAGGGAAAGGAAGGGAAGGAAAGGAAAAGGAGAGGAGGGGAGGAGATGTGAGATAAGGAGAGATTAGAGAGCACTAGGTGTGAGGCCTCAATTTTTTTTGGTGAATATGGATAGATTCCTACAACTGAGAAGGTGGGAGAAAGGGGTGACACAGGCACCAAGATGAAAGACTAAATGCTTTGTAATATCTGCTATGGTGAATGGGATAGAGACTCAATGAGAGAGGAATAAGATTGCCTTGCTTTACTGAGGGTACAATCAATCAGCAGTGTTCAGGAATTCTTCCAGATATATTCAGCAGTATATGAATAGCTTACAATGTTAGATAAGTTTGGGCAAACTATTTCAACTTTCTGGATCTGTTTCCTCTTCTGTATAACATAAAGATTCAAATGGATGCTTTCTAAAGGTGATTTCAAATCTAAATCCCATGAACCATTTACTCTACCATTTACTAGGTCTGCTAATTTCTGTGAATCCCTTATCCTTTCTGGTCTGTGGTGGTTGATAATGGTATTCTACCTCCTAGAGTGGTGCTGAAAATCAAATAAGATGATAATAGCTTGAATTTACATAGGATTTTAAAGTCTGCAAAGTACTTTTACCTACATTATCTTATTTGACCCTCACAACCATCCTGGGAGGTAGGCCTTAATAGTATCCACATTTTACAGATGAGCAAACAGAAACTCAGTCAGGTTAAGTGATTTACCCAAGGGTCACACAGCTATTAAATATTTGAGCTGGGATTTGAACCCAGTTTTCCTGACTTCAAGTGTGGCAATTCTACTCTAAAACAGCAAAATATTTGGGCTATGAGAACCTTAGAGAACATCAATCCCCATCCTTATTTTATAGATGAGAAAATTAAGGGCCCAGAGAGAAGTGACTTGCTTCTAGGCATGACACTATTAAGCAGTAGAGCTGAAACTCTAACCCAGCTTTTTAACTCCAACTTTATCACGCTACTCCCCAGTGTCTTAATACTCCAGTATTAATGGTAATGCCTCCCATGTAGCTAATTCACCAGAATATTTTTAAGGACTTTGAGACTGACTCTTTAAAAATTTTTAAAAACATATACACAAACATATAGTGTGTATATATACATATAGGTATCAGTACATGTGTATATATAATTTTTTTGAATTTTTTTTTTGCAGGCAGGGCAATTGGGGTTAAGTGACTTGCCCAAGGTCACACAGCTAGTAAGTGTATCAAGTGTCTGAAGCTAGATTTGAACTCAGGTCCTCCTGACTCCAGGGCCGGTGCTCTGCTCACTGTTTATCCTAGCTACCCCCCATGTGTACATATTGATATCTCTGTACTGATATATATACTTATAAATTGATGAAGATAGATCTATATGTATGTATGTATGTATGTATATGTATATATGTATGTATATGTGTATATAATTATATATTATATATATATATATATATATATATATATATATATATATATATATATAATTATATATATAATTATCTGTTTGCCTCAAACATCCTGTGAGAAATTAACAATGGGCAATTAAGAATTTGTACCAAGACCAGTAGATCCACCTAGGCAGTCTGACTCAGGCTTTGCTACATTTGCTGTTGCCAGTCCAAAAGATTTGTAATCCTGCACTTTTGTCTGTCACTCTCATTAATCCCAGTGACTCCAAGAATGCATGGGCACAACATACACACAGCTTATTTCTCTGTTAGCATGATCTAGGGCTGTGTTTCCATGACATAAAAACATGCAATTGAGTTAATTCATAGGCCAAAAGAACCAAATGAATGACTGCTTCAATTTACCAACCACTTTCTGTTATAATGCACTCAGAAGAAGATTGATAAGGACTAGCTATGTTGAACAAAATAATAATGAACATTTGCAAATCTGTTTTTAAACATACTTTTTATGCCTATAATCAGCTTTATTCAACCACTTTTTTGCATTTTCTTCAGAAGGAAAGGAGACTAGAACCTTCTGGTCAAGAAGGAGACATAACTCAGCCCACCTTTTCTCTCTATGTTCAGTATCCCCTTTAATAATATTTTTGGGCAGGAATTTTGGGCAGCTAGGCTGCAGAGTCGACATTGTGCTGGAGTGAAGTCATGACCTTCGATGAATTAACTTCTTTGCCTTAATTTTATTTTCTGTGAAATGGGAATAACAATATCACCTTCTTCCACAGGTTGTTATAAGGATCAAAATGAGATAATATTTGTAAATCATTTTGCCAATCTTGCTGTATAAATGCTATCTATTCATATATACATATATTTATGCATAGATATTATTTTCATTATCAGGAAAAAAAAGAACCAGGCTTTAGCTCAGAGATAATGAGGGGATGGTAACTAAATCTTTGCCCTTGGGCAATAAATTTATAGTCTGCCAATGATGCCACAAATAACACAATCCAGGATTACAATTTTCCTCCTGTGCACCCCTCTCCCTGATTATGGCAGATGACCTGTCTCAGAACATACTTATCCCACCTTCAGTACTTGGCACATTCTTCTAGTCTCTACTCCCCACTCCCTCCTCCAAGTACTATATAAAAATTGCTACTTTTATCTCTGCTTAGTCTCCTCTACAAAACAGCCTCTTCCCAGTCTTTCACTCTTTTACGGGACTTTTCGCTGAAAAGGATCTGGAAAAGCAAGTCTTCTCTCTAGAAGCTGGAAGCCAGAAGACATAGGTCTTTTCTCTCAAGCTCTAACAATTTCCTTCGAGTATAGCCTTGGAACATTGAGTGGTCAGTTTCCAACAATGAGGAGACTCTTATCCAAATGATCTTTGAGCCCCTGTTACAATTAAGCTAAGTGGCTAAATTAGATCAAAGAAGATAATACTACTAGGTACAATAAATTTTATAAGGTCCTCTGACATTGTCCCAATTGAAAATCTGTCTATACCCAGTTTACTCTGGTTTAGCTTTTGAGTATAAACTTGTTTTGTTATTATTATTTAGACATATAGATAGATATATTTAGGTATGTATACCTATGTATCTATAGATAGATATATGCCTATATATAGATAAGTAAGCTTATCTATATATCTATATATATGTATCTATATATACTTGTATGATATTACTCAGTTCTCTTTATTTGAAAAAATTTAGCTAATGTAGTCCAATTAAAGAAATATAGAAAAGGCTCTTGTCCTGAAAAAAAAATCTTCCCTTAGACTGCCTGAAACATTTTACTTCATTTTATTTTCTTCCTGAACTTTTATTACCATAGCATACATTTGAGTTAATTTGCATTTTTTAAAATGTCCTTTAAAATAATTTCATAGCTTTCTGGCCTTTCCTCCTTAAGTTAGTCATTTACCTGACAGTGAACCATTCTCTCAAGTTGCTTTCCTACTAACATCTGGTCGAGATTAGTTTCAATGAGGAGCTTTTTCAAATAGGGGTGGAAAGAAGTAGGGAAGAGGTAACACTTAAAGCATTACCATAGTGCAAGGCATGTTGGGCATTAAAACTTGAGGCACCAACTTTCAGGGAACTCCAGAGAAGAGTAAGTAACAGGAAATCACAGGAATACAATGTCTAACATTACGGACCTGGCCTTAGCCACCTGAATCCCCTCCCACACATAACTCAAACCCTTTTTATTAGCAAATTTGGCTTTAACGCTTGACACCTATCTGTATCCTTGTCATTGCTTCATTTGCTTCTGGAACCTAACCTGTCTTTTTCCAACCTCAGCTGAGTAAATTGATCCAGACTTCTGAGTGCTTCCTGTCCTTATTGCTAGTTGAGAAGTCAAACAATGGTATAGTCAAGTAGTGTGTTTAGTAGTGAAGGAAGATTGGCTGTGCCCTCCTTTAGAGTCTTTGGCTGAATAGTTGTTATGTTTAAAGATTCAAAGAAGCCATGTTTCAAGGGATTTACCTTCACCAGCTTGGGTATACCTGCTGCACATAATGTTAGTTCTCAAAGATGCCATTCTTTATCACTAACCTTTTCCCTAGGGATAGGTAAAATGAAGTGAATAAATGAAAGAGAAAATAGGATCCGCTTCCATTTTCTGTCCCTAAACCATCCCTAACAGTATATGTGGATTTCTTTCTCACTTTTACATAATCCCAACTTCTCATGTATATATGGATGGTGCAGAAATAGCCAAAATGAACATTCATAATGTTGATTTATATACATCTTTTGGAGTAAGTTAGGCACTTTGGAAGTGACATTGACTTTCCAGCAACTAGGGAGTAATCTAGCAAATTATATTAATGTATCAAGTATGTCTCCTACAGCATTGGGGGAATTTGGCTCAACATATTTTTAAAACATTCGTTGAAGTTTATTAATATAATGTAAAAGGTTAGACCATGCAAGATAAAGTCCTAGTCAACCCAGAGTTTGGAATCTTACCAGAAGAGATACTGATGAAACATTTCCCTATTAAATCAAATAGAACCCGAAACACCAAATTCTCCCCTATGGGGCCATTTGCACAGGACAAATTAAAAAAAAAGCTGAACAAAAAACCCCAACATCTTTAGCTAGATTGTTAATTATCTTACTATTTAAGCGTGAATTCCCAGGAGGGTGTTCTGAGTCAGAGTTGACTCTGAAAAACTCTGTTTCAAGGCATGATCAGCTATTTGTCTGAAAGTATTTAGGTATCCTAATGATTCTTTTAAGGTAAATTTCACTTCATCTTATTTGCATATTAAGGTAACTGCAAATTGCATTCTTATTGATAATTCTGCTTTTTCTCTTCTGAACTGTTTACCTTTATTGCTTTCTTTTCATCTAATTTGAATCATGGAAAACATCTATTGATGGTCAGTTTTCATGGCATTCAAAAAGGCAAGTCAAATGATTTCCAATTTCTCTTATAAGAGTAAGTTAAAGCCAAAGATTTTTTGAAATATAATTTTGAAAGAACTATTGAAACCTTCAAGGCATAAGAGAAGACCATCTGGTCTGTCAAGACAAACAGTTATTCTGAACTCTTAAGACAAGGTTTATAAGGTCAGAGTATTAGGAGGGAATTTCCTAGACTGGAATGTTTACTTCATCACCATGTCAGCATGAAAGTGAGGAGGGAGGAGGGGAAGATAGTAAGCACTGACCTGCAAGAAACTCTGTCAGCTTACTGTATGCAAGAAATCTAAGTTCAGTCACTGAAAGCTGTTGATGGTCATTACCTTCACAGTGTAATCAGCAGTTACTGCTGCTGCTTGGCTGCGATGCAAATGTTTCACTGTGTTTATGCTTGAGTTCACATTTGAGAGCCTATTCTAATGATGGCTACAAAAGTGTTGCTAAGTCCACATGCTACAATCTAAATGGAAGTCTTAATGTTTATCAGGAAAGAACAATCAGGAGATTAATTGTGCTTTTGTGTACAAATCTGTTCACATAATGAATCATTTTATTAAAATATTATGTCTTGATTAAAGATACTATCGCATAAAATATTACATGCCTAGTTTACTAGTGAAAATACAGGATCTTTGAAATGTTTTGATTATGAATAACCTTTATCAGTGTGCCATGTCTTACTCAAGAAATTTTTTTTAAATAGCTCTGATGATAAAAACATAAATGAAAGCACAACTAACTACCTTTGAATCTTCGACCTTTCCTTCCTCTAGTCTCCTCTCCCAAACTAGGAAAATAATTATTTTTTTAAAAAGAGAGATACACATACACACACTTATGTGTATGTATACACACAAAAATATATGTGTGTATTAAAATTCCTAATACAGTTATATAATATTGATTCTTCTTGATCTTAATTTCCTCATCAAAGAGACAACACAGCATAGTAGATAGAATATTGGACTTGTAATCAAGAAGACATAATAAATTCAAAACCATCTTCTGACAATTATTAACATATCAATAGGCAAGGCACATAACCTCTCCGAGTCTTAGTTTTATTAAAATATCACTGCTGAGTTTCCTTAAGAGTTAGGAACTATGAGAAGAGGATTTGGCACAACAAACATTTGACTAAAGCTATACTACTAATGGCAAGAAGAAATGGTGTATGTATCTATCTGCAAAGATAGCTGTAAATGCAATGCTTTAGAATTCAAATCTCTCACAAAATAGGCGGCCCCTTTAAGTGACTTTTGACCATTTTGGTACGTAAAGATGTTAAAGGGATGTCAATTCTAAATAGGCCAAGCACTGAGCATATACTCACATGTTTAAAATGAAAATCATTAAATCAGTTGCAACAGAAAGTCTAATCCCCCTCCAAAAAGTGTTTTATCATCCTCCATTAAGAAAACAGAATGTGGCTGAATTAAAAACATTTTTAAGAATTATTAATTCATTAAATTTGTAATGGCTTCTCATAACACTTATAATTTTTCCAATCTCCCAATGCCTATATTCTTTTTCTCAAAATAGAGTACAAAGAGAAAACTTCTAAGTTATTATTATTTGCTATGATTTTTCAATTCTTCTAAAGCATTAGTATGTTTCACAGTGTTCTATTATTTTGTTTAGAACTAAATAGTCAGTATGGATGACATTATTTTTTTCTTTTCCAAAGCAAAAATGTCTAACTGCTTACAGCCTGCTTTTCATGATGACTGGAGATGAGAAGAAAACAATGAATTTATAGTATTTTCCTTCAGCCCCTATGTTGAGAATAGATTTATGTCACTCCATTTCTATCTTAATAGCTACTTCAGTCATGAAGATGGACGAATATTTTGTCTTTTTCAGTTTCCATTACAATTTGTGATGAGAATAAGGTGCTGAAATGTTAATGTTTTATATATTTTGTGACAGAAGTAATGTACAATTCCATTTTGACCTTTTCTATATGATATAGATCGATTACCTGGACATTTTATTTCTTCTGATGTCGACTACTTTAATAGTCTATGGGAAAAAGGGCATAGTGATTAGTCAATCAAACTTTTAAACCTGTGTTATAACAACTAAACAACAAAATACCCATTCATAGACATAATTTTCTGACACATCAATGCATATTTCACACACTAAATCTGCTTTTTTGAAAATGTATTTTAAAGTACTCTTCTAAATGCTTTTGATGTTTAAGATCTGACTATCTCACACAATATTAGAATCGCAAAGTTCCAAAGGGCCTTTGAATTCATCTATTACAATTCACACCTGAATCAAAGTTCCCTCTATAACATCTCTCAAAAATAGCCATCTAGTTCTTGAAGCCCATCCTGCTTTCTTTGTCTAATCTAAAAGTGAGTTAAAAGAGTTTAACAGATGTTTCCCAAAGTTCCCTAATCAGATGAGTATGAATACAAGAAGGACTTCTTCCCAAGGCAGCTATGTCTTTATTTCTCACCAGGCTGCAAACCTCACTCCTCCAGAACGCTCCCACACTGGGCACCTTTTCTCCTACTACCCTTTTCAGCCATCTTCTGTGTGTTTTCTTCCTGCATTAGAATGCAAGCACCTTGAGGGGCTTAGATGGATCTTTGTGGATCTTTCTTTGTGGATATATTTATATTTGCTGAGCTCGGTATGCTACCTGGAACATGGTTAGCATTTAATAAATGTTTCTTGACCAACTGACTATTTACCCAGTAATATAAAATGAAGAATTAACATAAAATACCCTAAGCTAGGCGCATACTCTTCTACAAATAAATACAGGGTCCAAGAGAAAGTAGATTCACACGTAGAACGCAATATGGCAAAAGGCTAACTCACAGGTTCTGACTACTAAAGTCTTTTCCTACAATTTGTGAGTTCCTCATGAAATTCCTCTTAGGCATGAAACAACTTTCTGATGACCTCCATGTAGAGTCCTAAAGTTGCCTTTCCTCATTCTCACTTTTACTTTACTCAAGACATTACTATCAATCTTTACTTTTCCAGGAACACTATTAGAACAACCTTAAGAAGTCCAAAATATTCCAAACATTCCAAGTTTTCGAAGTCATCTGGTCAAGGTGGTTTTGGGATGGGGGAAGAAGGAAAGGCACTGTCCTTCAGTCCAAGTGATTCCCTCTCAGGGTCTCAGGTAAAGGTGCTGTTTCCAATGTACTGGAATGCTGGGTTGTAAACTGATTTGTTATTTTTGTACAAGTCACTCAGAAAAGATCTAAAGTCAACACCAATATATTTTCTTTGTAGTACCATTTCCTTTTATCCAATGGCCAGAAGCATTGTTTGGAGTGTCCATCACTACCTCCCCCCCAAAAAGAACTTGAATTACACCTGGCTTTCTCATTTGATTTTAAAAAGAATGTTATCTTTTTGTTTTCTCCAGCACTGTTTATATAAAACATTCTTTATGTAAATCAAGACTTCTAAATTTATAAAAGATTTTTCTGCACTTGTTTTAATGTGTCTGCTTGACTGACTGATTAAATTATAGTGGTCTGAGAAGCTTAATATATAAGGATGTTGAGCATATTACTAGCTATTTTAAGTTGAGTCGATTGATTGATATGCCTGACTGACACCCATTCTTAGAAAAGAATTGTTGTATCCATTTTTCCCAGGAAAGTTCAGTCTCAGAAGGGTCCCGTGTTTCTTGCCTCCAAGACCAGCACCTTTTTCACCCACTACAAAGGGAAGATTTACTTAGGAATTCACAACCATCGAGATATAAGGAAAAGGGAACAGTGCCTTGGTCTACACCCAGAGGAGAGAAGATCCAGAGAATGAGTTGTTCAGTTTTGGTAAAAGGAGAATAGAATATGAATGGAGCAGAAAGCTATTTCAGAGACCCCTTTGAAAATGTGGGGATCTTTTCAACTCATTCTTTGGATGCCCATATCCACTCTGTATACACTACTGAGTTTCACATTTCCAGTTAAGGACATAAAGACAGTATCTTTATTCCATATATTCTCTTCACCAAGAAATTCTTAAAATAATCCAAAAATAGAGGTTAATTTGAGTAAATACACTCTTTTAAAATGCATATTTCCTTGAACAGCTGTCATTAAAATCTCTGTGTGAATGAGCTTAGTCTTTTGAATTAAGTTAAACAGAAGTAAAGGAAAATTGCATTATTTTATCATGTATTTTACTTGGAGGGTATGGAAAGAGAAAGAGAGAGGGATAGGGATGGGAGGGAAATGGGGAGAGAGAGAGAGAGAGAGAGAGAGAGAGAGAGAGAGAGAGACAGATTGAGATTTAAATTGCAGCCTCTCAAGGTCTTTGGGTGTGTTACTCTTTACTCTTCGGATAATAGAGTTACAATCCATTACAAACAAAAGCTGTTTCCATTGACACTATGACACCTTACTGAAAGATCTGGATCTTTCTGCAGATAGCTACAAATTTAGTGAAAGGCAAATGAATTGAATATTTCATCCTCCCTGATTATTTATCAATTAAAATGCAAACAGGGTGAGAATAAAAGCATTTAAAACTTTTTACTTCTCAAAGCTCGTTGTTTCTAGTTTTGAAACATAGAGGCAGTCACATACATTTAGTGACCAGGTTGTCTATTCCATTGCTATCATCCAGGAAGTGATGGAAATGCCAGGATTAGGAGGCAGGAGGGGCATCGCTGGTATATTGTTCCAGGATCCCCTGGCCCATCAGTATGACAATCACTTTACAGTAATAGAGTGATTAATATCAGTACAGGCAGAGTTCCCAGAGTCGATAATCACCATTTTCCCCCTGGCAGGAGCGTTCTAACTGTAATATAATATGTTAAGGTTAAAATACTTGATTTCATAGCTTAACTGCCTTGAAATATTTTGAAAACTAGTTGATTATTGTTGCTCATATATATTAGTTACCCCCTAAATTTGGGGTTTCCATCAGGAACATTTTATATTAACCTGGTTGGAACAAAAAATATGGTAAGATCCTTTTAAAAAATTAAATGAAAAAGCCATTTATGATTCAAGTTCTTTTTTTTAAGGGCTCCACACAAGGCTTACAGCAGAGGAAAAGATAAAGAAACCAGAGTACTGTGCTTTCTTATTACAATGATTGATCCCTGACCTGCTCGTTGCCTATTTTCCCCCTTTCTATCCCCAAAGCCTTTCTGACAATTTGAGCTTTGAGAGAGGATTGGGAAAGGAAAATGAAGATGAAGAGGAGAGGAATGAAATCTAGTACTGTTTATACTTGCTGAGAGTCAAAAGAGGACAACTGAGCATCTAGTGAAGTGTTTTATGCATGATACATCAGAGTATCCTAGGATTTGAAGTTGAAAAGGACCTTAGAGAACAGTGACTCGATGAATGCAAAAAGCACAAGCTCTAGAATCAAAAGATTTGAGTTCATATTCAGCTTCTGGCACATTCTACCTATAAGACCTTAGGCAAATCATTTCACCTCTCTAGATCTTGGTTTCCTGATCTTTGAAAATGATATGGTTGAACTGGCTTTCCTCTGATGTCTCTTCCAGCTATAGATCTGTGAACATATGATCCTCTAAAGAAAAAGAAATAGAAAGGGGATTTTGAACACTCATCTTCTTATTCCAAAATCTATTACTCTTTCTTCCATTCTGTGCTGTGATAAAAAATACATTGATGATTAATTAGAGCTTCCAAAAGAAATTGAACAGTGATCTGCATTCTATCACATTCTTTCCAATGTCATGCAAAGAGAACTTCCTGATCCCTATTATTTTCTTACACAGAATGCAAGTGAAGATATAAGAACCATGTTTTCAAAGTGGAATTGTGCTGTAATTATGATATGAGAATGTTCTGGTACATTGGTAAAAACCATCTGAGAAGAATTCAATTCAACATTTATTCAGCGTTTGCTATATGTGAGGCACTGTACCTAGTGCAAGGGGCATAAAAAAGAACAAAGTCCCTGCCTTCAAGGAGTTTTCAAAATAATAGGGACGTGAGCAATTGTCCCAGTCAAGAAAAATGCAAACTAGACTAATTCCATATGTGGGAGATCAGTATAATGAAAACATCTAAAAACTGTGATAGCTGTGTGATGCTAGGCAGGCTGCCTGGTCTCTCTGGAATTGTTTCCTCTTCAATAAAATAGCTATAATAACATTTGTACTACCTATCTCACAGGGTTGATGCAAGGAAACCAATTTTTAAATTGTAAAGTGATACATAAAACTGGGTTGCTGGAATTATTATTATTACTATTATTATTAATGGAGGGAAGAACCACTTCTATGTAGGAGCATTAAGGAAAATGTCATAGAAGAGATAGATACTCAAAAATTGAATTTCTACAATGTAGAAATTTGGAAAGAGAGACAACATTGCATAGTACTTATTTTTTTTCAATTTTTTTTATTTTACCAGAACACGAATACAGAATAGAGAAAAGAAACAAAAACATGCCATAAACCTAAATATTGAAGTTTGAAGACAAAGTGAGAAGGAAAAAAAAAACATCATGTGCATAGCAGAACATAAGAAAGGATTCAAAATATGTAACAATAAATTTTCATTTCAAGAAAGGCTGTATGATAAATAGTACACCTTGTATTGAGAATTGTCCATCTTTTCTTTGCTTCCTTGTGTTTTCTTTTGTACTCTGTTGTGCACATTTTACCTTTGTTCCTTTCCCCTCCCCCATCCTCCCCAGAAGGCTATAATAAAATTTAGATGTGTTTCCCAATATATACATGCACATACACATATACACATGTATATATGCATACATAGACATATACTTTCCCTGACATACTTTACTCCTGATTTTTGTTTTTATGTTTGTACATATCTCTTGTTTCCTAACCCTCCTGCCTCTTCTGCTTTACTTCTACCTGCTACCTTGCCCTCCTGTTGCTTGCCTACCCCACTCCTCTACCAGCTACCTTGGCCTCCTATTACTTGCTTTCCCCCCTCCAAGGATGTCTGCCCTATTCTCCCATTCCCATTAATCTAAACACCCTTCCATACCCCCATTTACGTATTCCCTCATTCTCCCCTCTTAAGATCCTGCCCTTGCCCTCTGCCCCCTCTCCATGCCCCTACCATTTTATTTCTTCTAAATTTAGAAGACTTTTATACTCTTTTAAATATACATGCATTGTTCCCTCTTAAACCCATTCCCGATGAAAGTAGGTTACCAGAACTACCAGCCCTCCTCCCCCATCTAATTCCTCTGTATCACTTCTTCCTCTTACACCTCATTTGTATAAAATAGTTACTCTTTTTAGCTTGTCCTAAATGGTTTTATTTTTTAAAATTCATGTCATAGTACAGTTTATCCCAATCTTTCTTATGATCTCACCAGTTATTAATGAGGGTCTTAGACATGCATTTTACATTATATAAAAAAGTAAACAGTCTGACCTCATGAATCCCTTATAATTAGTCTTTGGTATATACCTTATGTTTCTCTTGGTTCTTGTATGTTGAACCTTCTATAAAGTTGTGGATTTTTTTACAAAGTCTTGAAAGTCTGAGAGTTTATCAAATGTCCATTTTTTTTCACTCAAAATATTGGCCAGAGCCCCAGATCTTTTGCTCTTGGATATATTGTGTTCCAAGACCTGTGGTCCTTTAATATCTCTCCTGCTAGGTCTTGTGTAAATGTGATTGTGGAACCCTCATATTTAAATTGTTTTAATCTTCATGCTTTTAATATCTTATCCTGGAGCTGGAAGTTTCTGAATTTGACTATGATATTCCTATGAGTTTTCCTCATAGGATATCTTTTAAGTGGTTATTGATGGATTTTTTCTATTTCTACTTCCCTGCTTTATTATAATGCTTCAGGACAATTTTTTAAATTATTTCTTGCATTATTGTATCAAGATTCTTTTTTGATCATAAGTTTCAGTTACTCCAATTATTTTTTATATTTTCTCTTCTTGATTTATTCTCCAAATCTGTTGTTTTTCTTATAAGATGTTTCACTTTTTCTTTTATGTTTTCAATATTCATATTTTGTTTAATTATTTCTTGATCACTTATAATTTTGCTGGCTTCAGTTTGCCAATTCTAATTTTCAAGGTTCCATTTTCCTCCTTAAGATTCTGGATCTCCTTTTCAAATTGGTTAATTTTCTTTTCATAACCTTATTGTTTTTCTTAGATTATTCGGTTTTTTTGTTTGTTTTTTGTTTTTGTTTTTTTTAGTTTTTCTCCATCTTTGTCATTTGTTTTTTAAAGTCTTTTTAAAGATCTTCTATAAATTCTTTTTGTGCAGGTGACCATTTGATGTTACTCTTTGGGTATTTCTTTACTTCAAAATCCTTCTCTGAAGATGAACCCCAGTCATCTCTATTCCCATAATAGGTTACTATGTTTGTATTCTTTCTCCTTTGCCTGTGCATTTTTATGGTAACAGCTTGATTTTTGCAATTGCCTGTAGCCCTGGGGTATGGGAAATACCACCTCTTGCCCCAGATCTTCAGTTGTCCCCTTTAGCCTGGAAGCAAAGCCAAACCTCCAAAACCATGTAAGTGCCCACAGCCATGGGCTTTCTGCCCATTGCTTCTGCACTCACCGAGCCTGTACTGGTTCCTTCTGGCCCCCACTGCTCTTTTCACAGCAGAGCTGGTTTCAACATTCAACAGCAGAGGTTCCCTCAATCTCCCTGGGCTCAAACGCGCAACTTCCAGCCCTATCCCAGGGTGAAAAATTCCTGTGGCTGGGGCCTAGGCAGCCTTTTAAAGGAACAAACCCCAGTACTTGCTGCTTGTTTTTTAAGCCTCTTGCTGTATTGTTAAAATGAAATCTAGCCTGGAGGTGTTTACGTTTCCCAGCACCAATCCTCTTCCTGGGATTTTTCTTCAGATTATCTCAAATTGTCACAGGAAGACCTTGGTTATGCCCCTATTCTTCTTTGTCTCCACACATATTTTGTTCAGGTGCTATTTGTAAGGTGCTATTTTAACTCTTTTGTGAGGGGAAATCTTGAGAGCTTGGGATTTTCTAACCTACTCCACCATCTTTCCAGAAGCCTCTCCCTATTACATAGTACTTAAAAAGCTCACTGTAGATTTAAGATGTGGTTGAAATATTGCATCTGATGTAAGTCTAGGCCAAAAATAACAATAAAAATACTAAATGTATTTATAATAAAGTACCTTATTCATGCAGCTATATGCAGTATGTTATACTACACTCGTAATTTAATAAATGGAATAGAAAGAAGTACCAATATGCTCCAAATAGATTAAGTATTGAGAATATATAAATTAATATCATATATTAGTCCCTTACTGTGAGAAACGTGGTTTTGGGGATCACTGGACTTCCTAGGCAGGGCCAAAGTCCTGAAGAAGAACCCTATGATAATCCCCAGGGAAGGCTGTACAGACCACAGGACTCCCAGAGGAAGACCAAGTGGTAGCTATCCCTTAATCTGTGGGGATCACAGGGCCTCCTAGGGGTCAGACTCTAAGGAAGACCCAAGTGATGGCCCCTTAGGATGGCAGTAAGATCACAAGGCTCCCGAGACAGGGCCGGAAGTCCCATGTGATGTCCCCTTAAGAAGGCCGTGCAGACCACAGGGTTCCCCAAGGGAATCCAGAGTGGTAGCCCTCTTAACACCGCAGTGGGGATCACAGGACACCCCAAGACAAGATCCAGGAGTAAGCCTGGCGAGCTTCCGCTGCCTGTTGCTTCCCTTCACTTGACCTTAGGAAAATCCATGTGATTTGCCCATTCACACCCAAAGAACTCAGGACCAGAGTGGGCAGAGGAAGGCATTTTTTTTTATAAATGCAATTTATTTATTTAACATATTTGGTTTTCAGCATTGATTTTCACAACATTTTGAATTACAAATTTTCTCCCCATTTCTACCCTCCCCCCCACTCCAAGATGGCTTATATTCTGGTTGCCCTGTTCCCCAGTCAGCCCTCCCCTCTATCACCCCCCGCCCCTCTCATCCCCTTTTCCCTTCCTTTCTTGTAGGGCAAGATAAATTTCTACGCCCCATTGCCTGTGTATCTTATTTTTTAGTTGCATGCAAAAACTTTTTTTGTTTTTGAACATCTGATTTTAAAACTTTGAGTTCCAAATTCCCTTCCCTCTTCCCTTCCCACCCACCCTCCCTAAGAAGTTGAGCAATTCAACCTAGGCCACACATGTATCATTATGTATAACCCTTCCACAATACTCATGTTGTGAAAGGCTAACTACATTTTGCTCCTTCCCAACCCATCCCGCTTTATTGAATTTTCTCCCTTGACCCTGTCCCCTTTCCAAAGTGTTTGTTTTGGTTGCCTCCACCCGCATCTGCCCTCCACTCCATCATCCCCCTGCCTTTTATTTTTTTTTTTATCTCCCTCCCTCTTCTTTCCTGTGGGGTAAGATACCCAACTGAGTATGTATGGTATTCCCTCTCAGGCCAAATCTGATGAGAGCAAGGTTCACTCATTCCCCCCTCACCTGCCCTCTCCCCTCCTCCCATAGAACTGCTTCCTCTTGCCACCTTTATGCGAGATAATCCACCCCATTCTATCTCTCCCTATCTCCCTCTCTCAGTATGTTACTCTCTCATCCCTTAATTTCATTTTATTTCTTTTAGCTATCTTCCCTTCATCCTCAACTCACCCTGTGTCTGCTCTCTCTCTTTTACATATATATATATATATATATATATAAACACATATATATATACACATACATACACATACATACATATACACATAGATATATACATACACATTCATATATATATATATATATATATATATATATATATACATATACATGCATATTCCCTTCAACTACCCTAATACTGAGGTCTCATGAATCATACTCATCATCTTTCCATGTAGGAATGTAAACAAAACAGTTCAACTTTAGTAAGTCCCTTGCAATTTCTGTTTCTTGATTACCTTTTCATGCTTCTCTTGATTCTTGTGTTTGAAAGTCAAATTTTCTATTCATTTCTGGTCTTTTCACTGAGAAAGCTTGAAAGTCCTCTATTTTATTGAAAATCCATATTTTGCCTTGGAACATGATACTCAGTTTTGCTGGGTAGGTGATTCTAGGTTTTAATCCTAGCTCCATTGACCTCCGGAATATTGTATTCCAAGCCCTTCGATCTCTTAATGTAGAAGCTGCCAGATCTTGGAGTATTCTGATTGGGTTTCCACAATACTCAAATTGTTTCTTTCTGGTTGCTTGCAATATTTTCTCCTTGATCTGGGAGCTCTGGAATTTGGCAACAATATTCCTAGGAGATTTCTTTTTGGGATCTATTTGAGGAGGCGATCGATGGATTCTTTCAATTTCTATTTTGCCCTGTGGCTCTAGAATATCAGGGCAGTTCTCCTTGATAATTTCCTGAAAGATGGTATCTAGGCTCTTTTTTTGATCATGGCTTTCAGGTAGTCCAATAATTTTTAAATTATCTCTCCTGGATCTATTTTCCAGGTCAGTGGTTTTTCCAAGGATATATTTCACATTGTCTTCCATTTTTTCATTCCTCTGGTTCTGTTTTATAATATCCTGATTTCTCATAAAGTCACTAGCTTCCACTTGCTCCAATCTAATTTTTAAAGTAGTATTTTCTTCAGTGGTCTTTTGGACCTCCTTTTCCATTTGGCTAATTCTGCCTTTCAAGGCATTCTTCTCCTCATTGGCTTTTTGGAGCTCTTTTGCCATTTGAGTTAGTCTGTTTTTTAAGGTGTTGTTTTCTTCAGTGTATTTTTCAGTATTTTTTTGGGTCTCCTTTAGCAAGTTATTGACTTGTTTTTCATGTTTTTCTCGCATCACTCTCATTTCTCTTCCCAATTTTTCCTCTACTTCTCTAACTTGCTTTTCCAACTCCTTTTTGAGTTCTTCTATGGCCTGGGGCCAGTTCATGTTTTTCTTGGAGGCTTTGGTTGTAGGCTCTATGACTTTGTTGTCTTCTTTAGGCTGTATGTTTTGGTCTTCTTTGTCACCAAAGAAAGAATCCAAAGTCTGAGACTGAATCTGGGCGCGTTTTCGCTGCCTGGCCATATTCCCAACCAACTAACTTGACCCTTGAGTTTTTCAGTGGGGTATGATTGCTTGTAGACTAACGAGTTCTATGTTCTACGTTTGGGGGGGAGGTGCCAGCTGTGTCAGAGCCGCACTCCTCCTTCCCCAAGGACCCCCAGTCCAGACTGGGCTTAGATCTTCAGCAGGCTGTTGCACTCCTGCTCTGATCCGCCACTTAATTCCTCCCACCAGGTGGGCCTGGAGCCAGAAGTAACAACAGCTGTAGCTGCCCCACCTCTGCTGCCCCTGGGGCTGGAAGCCAAACCGCGAACTCCTTCCACTCCCGCAGCTTTTCCCACTAACCTTCTCCGCAGTCTTTGGTGTTTGTGGGTCGAGGGGTCTGGTAACTGCCGCAGCTCACACATTCAGGGCGCTAGGGCCCCCTCCGCCCGGCTTCTGGTCTGGATTGTCCACGCCGCTCAGGCTGGGCTCTGATCCACTCCGTTCCCAGCTCCCAGCTCCCAGCTCCGTGTGGAATAGACCTCACCCAGAGACCATCCAGGCTGTCCTGGGCTGGAGCCCTGCTTCCCTCTGCTGTTCTGTGGGTTCTGCCATTCTAGAATTGGTTCAGAGCCATTTTTATAGGTTTTTGGAGGGACTCGGGTATGGAGCTCACTCTAGTCCGTGCTTACCAGCCGCCATCTTGGCTCCCAGAGGAAGGCATTTTATTACGCTCCCCGGGAGAGCGGGTGCAGTGCTCGCGGGAACACTCACACTGTTATAGCTGCAGGAGCAGGGGTAACCATTCCCTCCACTCCTGCTAGAGTCATGGTTAGTTTACAATCTTTGTTTTTTACATAGTTTTCCTAGGTTATATAGTTTATATAAGTAGGATAATAAGGATACAGAAGCAAAAGTGAAGTTAATTAGATTTTCCTTGTCTTAGTTTAGGATTAAACTATATTCTTTTACTTCCCCTGCTTTCCCTCTTTAACATATGCGAATGATGCAAATCAGTAGGCCTGGATTCTTGACCAAGACCAGACCCTAGATAAGCTTGAACAGGTTCAAGTGGGTTTGGCCTCTCTAATTCCCCAGACTGCCTTCTCAAAAAGTATGCACATGTGTACAAGCCTCTGACCTCTCACCTGACCGACCTTGAGGCCTGGTCTCTGCTAAAGCTGAGATGGGGGAGGGCGGGGAAGTACACCTTTAGTTCTGTGGAAACAAAACTCCTCCTCACATTTCTTACACTTACTCTCATGCCTTCTATCATTTTTGAAATTTATTATTTATTTTGAACATTTAAAAAAAATTGTTTGCAATTCTCTCCATCTCTCCAGTCCTTCCCTCGTCCATTGAGAAGATATGCATCATGACACCCATTATACATGTGAAATAATGTAAAATATATTTCCATATTGGCCATGTCATCAAAAGCAAGTAAAAATGAAGGAAGTAAGAAAATTGTACTTCAATTTGCACTCAGAGTTCTTCAGTTTTCTCTGTTGGGGTGGATAGCAATTTTCATCATGAGTACTTCTGAATTGTCTTAGATCATTGTATCTATTATAGTAGCTTAGTCTTTCAGTTGATCATCTTTACAATATTGCCGTTATTCTGTACAATGATCCTCTCATTTTAACTCATTGTGTGTATGTATATTTCTGTTTCAGGTGTGTCTTTTGTAAATAGCATATTATTGGATTCTGGGTTCCAACACATTCTATTATCCATTTATGTTTTATGGATGAGTTCATCATGTTAACATTTACAGATAATATTAGTAATGGTGTATTTCCCTTCATCTCATTTTCTATTTATCATTCTCTTTTGACCCTGTCCTTCCTTGAGCCTTTTTTTTTGAATATTTTCTTTTTCCTAATTATATATAAAAAATTTTTAACATTTGCTTTTTTTAAAGTTTGAGTTCTCAAATCTCTCCCTCCCATCCTCTCTTTCTCCCTCATTGAGAAGGTAAACATTTTGATGTAGGTTATATATGTGCACTTATGCTAAAGGTATTCCATATTAATCATGTGGTAAAAGAAATCACCAGCCAAAAAAAAAAAGTAAAAAAAAAAAACTATTCTTTGATCTGCATACATACTCCATCAATACTTTCCCTGGAGGTAGATAGCATTTTTTATCATGAATCCTTCGTAATTGTCTTAGATCATTGTATTGCTGAGAATAGCTAAGCCTTCACAGTTGATCATTGTACAATATTGCTATTACTCTTTACAATGTTTTCTTGGTTCTGCTCACTTCATTTTGCATCAGTTCATGTAAGTCTTTCCAGGTTATTTTTTTCCCTGAAATCCTCATCATCATCATTTCTTATAGCACGATAGTATTCCATCACAATCATAAACCACAACTTGTTCAGCCATTCCCTAATTCATGGGCAACTCTTCAACTTCCAATTCTTTGTCACCAAAAAAGGGCTGTTTTAAATATTTTTTTGTACAAATAGGGACTTTTTATTTTTTTAAAAAAATCTCTTTGGGATACAGACCTAAAGTGTGCAATGGCAAGCAAAGTGGGATTTTTGCTGGATTGAATGTGCATTGAGTTTTAGCCAATCAGATGTGCATGAATTCATCCAATCAGAGACCTGAGTTCTAGACAATCAGATGTTTGCTAGAACTGTAAATAAGGGGAGCACAGAGTGTGAGACAAGCAGACATCTAGATGGCATTGAAGAGAAGACATCGAGATAGCTGCCACCATTGAGAAGAGAAGAATGAAGAGAAGAGATGAAGAAGAATGAGCTGTGAGCGTTGAGCTGAGAGGAAACCTAAAGGAGCCGGAAAGAGACATAAAAGAGCTGGGAGAAGAACTCTAGAGCAGACAGAAGACCTCTGAGAGTGCAGAAGAGACTTTTGATAGGAGAGACTTGCTGAAGGAGCCTCCAAACTTTGAAACTGAGTGGAGCTATAGGGCAGAGACCTGCCACAGGAAGGAGGCTTAGCTAAAGCCCATTTTGAGAGCTGTTTGAACTGAGCTGTTAACACAGAATATCAGGACTTTCTGAGGTGAGTTGAGATAGTGGCGTTGGTGGTCTGTGTTGCTGCCCTGTTATGCTGTGTTTTCCCAGAAACAGAACCTGTGAGCAGGAGCCCCTGGAGCCTGCTGTCAGACAGGAGCTTGGAGTGGACCAGTCCCCATGAGCTGGGACCTGGTGCATTAACAGAGAGCTGCCTATGTGTGAATCTAGGTACGTCAGGAGCAGTCAGCCTACAGAGGAAGAGCCATGGGACTTGGAAGCCAACTTTGAGTCAAGATGAAAGAGGACTTTATTTGGATTCTTGGTAATGATTAAGGAGATTGTTCTTACTGTGACCTAAGGATGGATGGTGCAGTATTTTCTGCTATGCCTTAAGGATGCATCCTGCTAGAGAGGACTCTAGCTTAGGACCCCCTAATTTGGGGATGCAATGACATATACTGTGTGGTGTGATGTTATGCTAAACAAGACCTTAGCCCGGGATGCCCTGCTGTGTAAACAAGTATTTGGGGGAATGTTGCAGAATGCAATGTGCCATATGACATACTAAGTGATATGAGATACATGAATGTTAAACAATATACTTTGCTTAAAGATGTTATGAGACATGAGATACATGATATACTTTGCTTAAGGATGTTATGTTATGGGATGCATGAATAAATAGAGAGTTCATTATACTGTGTGATTGGGCCCCTGAAATTGAACGGAGCAGAGGTCCTCAGACGTGCTGCTGTGATTGTCATTACAGAATGTTAATGCTGGGTAAAAGGGTATGCAAAGTTTGAATGCCATTTAGGCATGGTTCCAAACTGCTCTCAAAAATGAGTAAATCAGCGGGGTGGAGCCAAGATGGCCAGATGAAAACAGCATCTTACCAGAGCTCTCTCACAAGTTCTGTCGGATTCCTATAAAAAGTGAATTTGAGCAGATCTGAGAGAGTTGGAAACTGCGAGCAGTCTGAGTAAGGCAAATTTCCAAGCCAGGGAAGTCTGAAAGGCTGAAGGGACAAATCTGTAGGCTGGGAGAGTGCTGGGTGTGTGGAGCTGCTCCAGCCAGCACCAAAGCAGAAGTGTCCGGGGAAACTAAATGTTGGAGACAGGCTGGGAGAAAGCTGGGTGTCTGAAACCGGCAGAGATCCCCAGGCCTCCCAACACAGGACGGCAGTCTGTGGAAGCGACAGACATCAACTCTTGAGGCTTGCAGCCCAAAGGTATGAAACACATCTTCTGGAACTTCTGGGTAGACATAATGGCCAGATAAATGGCTCTAATCCCTCCCCCCCCACCACCCCTCACCCCCTACCCAGAGAATTCCTCAGGAAAAAAAGCTGGAATAGAGGAGACAGAAGTGGGGCTTCAGTGTCTGAGTAGTAGGAGTTCCTGAGTCCCAGAGGGGCAGAGCCAGCAGGGGTCAACACCAGGAGCCCAGAAGTACACTTGCTGCCCCAGGGGAAGTGCCAGAAACCAGCTCAAACAACAAAGAGCTGAGACCATTACTGAAGAGCAACAGTGCCAGAGAGCAACCCTAGGGGAATAGACTTCAGGCAGCCAGACCTCCCCCCCACACCTTAGGAAACTGAAGGCTATAATTCACAAAGTCAATAACTAGACTCACAATCCCCAGAATAAGAAAGCTGAGACAGAGAGCCCTGAGCCCCAAAAGCAGAAATTTATTGTAAAGCCAGGAAAATGCTAACCAACATGAAGAAAAACACAAAAAAAAAAAAAAACTGAGGACCATTGATTATGTAGACAGGCATGATCGAAATACCAATTTGGAAGAGAATAGCAATGGCACTATACCCACATCTGATACCTCAAAAGGGAATGTGAACTGGTCTCAAGCCCAAAAAGCATTACTGGAAGAGCTAAAAGAGGACTTTAAAAACCAAATTAAGGAGGTAAAAGAAAAAATGGAAAAAAATACACTGATGCAATCAAATCCCTAAAGAATAAGATTTGCGAAATAGCTACGGAGATTCAGAATCTAAATAAAGAAAATGACTCCTTGAGAGGTAAAATCAACCAATTGGGAAAGGAGACTCAAAAGCAAAATGAAGAAAATAACTACTTAAAAATCAGAGTTGAGCAAGTGGAAGCTAATGATTCTATGAGGCATCAAGAAGTAGTAAAACAAAATGTTAAGAATGAAAAAATAGAAAAAAAATGTGAAATATCTGATTGGGAAAACAACTGACCTGGAAAATAGATCCAGGAGAGACAATTTAAGAATTATTGGTGTACCAGAAATTCACGATGAGAAAAAGAACCTTGAGAGTATCTTTGAAGACATTATCAAAGATAACTGTCCAGAGGTCCTAGAACCAGAGGGCAAAATAATCATTGAAAGACTCCACCGATCACCCCCTGAAAGAGATCCCAAACTGAAAACACCAAGAAATATTATAGCCAAATTTCAGAATTACAAAGTCAAGGAGAAAATACTGCAAGCAGCCAAAAAAGAAGAAATTCACATATCGTGGAACTACAGTCAGGATCAGGCAGGATCTCTCAGCTTCTACATTAAAAGACAGGAGAAATTGGAATATGATATTCTGAAGGGCAAAGGAGCTGGGACTACAACCACATTTTAGTAGAGGGAAACAAGAGAGGGAGAAGAGCAGTATTTGAGCTTTACTGTCATCTGATCTGGTTCAAGAAGTGAATAACATACCCTTATAAGTATAGAAATCTAACTTGTCCTACAGGAAATAGGAGGGGAAAGGGGGAAAAAGGGAGGGGGTGGTCAGAAGGGAGGGGAGAAGTAGCAAGTAGGAAACGGTAAGATAAGGGAGGGGAATAAAGAGGGAGGGTAAGCTGAGGAAGGTGACGGTCAAAAGGAAAACTTTTTTGAGGAGAAGAAGGGGAAAGGGAGAAATAAAAGCATAAATGGGGGGAAAATAGGATGGAGAAAAAAACACAGATAGAATTCATAACTGTGAATGTGAATGGGATGAACTTTCCCATAATAGATATTTTTTTGTTTTGCATTTCTCTAATCAATATTGATTTAGAGCATTTTTTCATATGTCTATAGATATCCTTATTTTCTTCCTCTGAATACTGCCTTTTCATATCTCTTGACCATTTCTCAATTGGGGAATGACTTGTATTCCTATAAATTTGGCTCAGTTCCCTGTATATTTTAGAGATGACACTACAGAGACACTAGTTATAAAGATTTTCTCCCAATTTTCTGCTTCCCTCCTAATCTTTCTTGCATTGGCTCCTTTAATACAAAAAACCTTTCCAGTTAAACATAATCAAAATTATGCATTTTTGCATTTTGTGATGCTCTCTATCTCTTGTTAAATTATTCCTTGTTCTCCCAAATTGCTAATTGTATCAGCCTGTATTCCCAAATCATGAACCCATTTTGACTTTAGTTTGGTATACGGTGTAAGATATTGGTCTATTCCCAGTTTCTGCCCTACCATTTTCTAATTTTCCCAGCAGTTTTTGTGAAATAGTGAATTCTTAGTCCAGAAGCTGGATTCCTTGGGTTTAGCAGAGAGTAGATTGCTATAGTCATTTACTACCGCAGCTTATGTAATCAACCTATTCCACTGATCCACCATTCTGTTTCTTAGTCAGTACCAAGTAGTTTTGATGACTGATGCTTTATAGTACATTTTAATATCTTGTATGGCTAGGCCACATTCCCTAGCATTTCTTTTCATTAATTCCCTAGATATTCTGGACCTCTTTTTCTTCCAGATGAATTTTGTTATAACTTTATCCGGTTCTGTAAAATAATTTTGGTAGTTCAATTGGTATGGCACTGAATAAGTAAATTAATTTAGGTGAAATTGTCATTTTTATTATATTAGCTTGGCCTGAGCATGAGCAACTGATGTTTTTCCATTTATTTAGATCTTACTTTAATTGTGTGAAAAGTGTTTCATAATTATGTTCACGTAGACCCTGGGTTTATCTTGGCAGGTAGACTCCCAAATATTTTATAGTGTCTACAGTAACTTTAAATGGAATTTCCCTTTCTGTCTCTTATTCTTTGGCTTTGTTAGTAATATATAAGAATGCCAAGGATTTATGTGGGTTTATTTCCAGTTCTCTTTTAAAGAATTGCTTTCTTCAAATCACTTTTGTACCTTCCTTTCCATTTGTCTAATTCTACCTTTTAAGAAGTCCTTTATCACAATTTTCATACCTCTTTTCCCATTTGGCCAATTTTGATCTTTAAATAGTTCTTCGTTTCAGTAGATTTTTGTGCTTCTTTTACCATTTAATCTATTCTGTTTTTAAGGCATTATATTCTTGATTATTTTTGTGACCGCTTTACCCAATTGTTAACTTTTTTCATGATTTTCTTGCCTGACTCTCTTTTCTGTTCCCAATTTTTACTCTGCCACTTTTATCTGATTTTTAAAAATCCTTTTTTTGAGCTTTGCCAGAGCCTGAGACCAATTTGCAATTTTCTTTGACACATTGGATATCAATCCTCTGATTTCGTTGTCTTCTTCTGAGTTGGTGTTTTGATCATCCCTATTGCTATAGTTATCCTCTTGCTTCAGGTTCTTTTTGTTGTTGTTGTTTGCTCATTTTTAGTCTGTTTCTTGAATTTTAACTTTATGTTGAAATTCGGCTTTGCTTCCAGGATGAAGGGAGGTGCTGTCTCATGCTTTTTGTTCTGCTCTTTTCAGAGATAGATCTGTGGATCTATAAGTTTTCAGTTTTTCCAAGGTGATATGATCTTAGGAGTGTTGTGATCACTACTCTCCTGGCCAGTTCTCTGGACTGTGAGTGACCACAAGTACTCTTTTCTGCCTTGAAACAGTGACCAGGGTCCCCACTTCTTCTAGTGCTCCTCTTTGCCCCAGGACTGTGACTTGGAACTATGTGTGGGCAATGTAACTGAGTCCTGTTCTCAGTGCCAGCAAAGGATTCTCTGTAATCTCATTCTGACTAGTTGGCTGAACTCCTTACCAGCTGTGGGCTGAGAGCTATAGAAGCTGCCACTGCTGATTCAGTCACCCCTAAGGCCTACTGCTGGCTCCCTAGCTATGGCCCATGCTGGTGTGCCCTACATTAGACAATGCTCCACTCTCACCTCAGTGGGAAAGACCATTCTTTTTTGACCTTTTAAGTCTTCTTTTGCTGGAAAATTGTTTCATCTCATCCTTTTGTTAGTTCTGTGTCTCCAGAGTTCATTTGAGGAAAACTTTTATGATTTTTGGAGGGGAATTTGGGATAACTCAGGTGAATTCCTGCTTTTACTCCACCATCTTGGCTCCTCCCCAGTCTCAAGAATCCATTTTGCTTCTGACCACTGCGTTTCTTAATCAGCTCTCTCTTTTATCTCCCTCCCCCTTTCTCTCATCTTTTTCTTCCCTTCCTTCCATTATTAAGTAATATAGATTTCTATATTTCTCAGAGTTGCCTCAGAAGCATAAGGTCAGATTTTATACCTGAGTTAGATAAAGAGAGCAAGAACCTCTTTCAAATACAGCAATGTAGGGTAAGTAGATGCAAGGACCCTTGAATACACTGATCCTCGGTAGGTCAGAGGTGGATAAATGCTGGTGTTGGTAGAATCCCATTGTTGTCAAAGGGTATAATTTTGGTCTCATCAGACTTTCTATATGCTCTTTACTTCCCAAGGAAATGGGCCTGATCCAACCAGTATGTATTAGCTGATGTATCATCTTCCCAATCAGCTCTGACATACATGACAAATTCTCTCAGAATAATACTTGTTTTAATCAGATACAACTAGATTTGGAGAGGATTAGGTATGAAATCCCCATTGTATTGGATCACTGAGGGCTATGGTTGAAGAACAAGAGACAGTGACATTTTCTTAAGGAGCATACTCTCAAGGGTGGACAATGACACAGACCTGGGCTGGGGGGGAACAATGCGGGGGGCAGTACCCTATTACCAAAGGACTGGTCACCTAGAAGTGGAAGACAAACCATGTTATTCCTTATAGGCACTATATCTCCTGTCAAGCAGTATTTCAGAGAGAGATAAAAGTATAGCCAATCCTGGCCAAAAGCATTAGGAAAACTGCTTTGCCTGGTTGAAAAGGGTACTCTGCTCTGAGGGGGCAAGAAGGACAAGAAATTCCTAGGAATTTCCTGTATTGTTTCAATTAAGTATATTATTGGAACCTATCCACTTTGTTGAATGTAAACTTCTTGAGTAAACTTCTTAGCTGTCCCACCGTCTCCAGTTACTGGCACAGTGCCTTATTACATAATCAGAACATAATATATACTAATTGATTGACTGATTGATTTGTTAACTGAGGTTAAGCAATGTTTCTTTTATAATATCCTAGTGCCTAGCAGAGGCCAAAATTTCTCTAGAACACCAAGTTTTTTTGACATCTCATTCAGGTAGTTGGAAAGAACATCCTTCACAATTTCTATACACATACTTTTTCTCTTATCAAGTCATTATTCTCATAACATATGTCATTCATTCATGCCCTTGCTAATGACATTCCTCATCTCAATTTCCCTGTTTCCTTCTTCCCTCCACCTATCTTCTTCTTCATTTCAAATG
This sequence comes from Trichosurus vulpecula, assembly GCF_011100635.1. NCBI lineage: Eukaryota > Metazoa > Chordata > Mammalia > Diprotodontia > Phalangeridae > Trichosurus > Trichosurus vulpecula. The sequence goes on along the minus strand of NC_050577.1, from coordinate 129,831,960 downwards.
CTACTTATTCTTTATGTCAAGCTCTACCTTTTCCATAATGCTACCTTTGGTAATCCTCAGGTACCAAATATGTATCACTTCTTAGAATTCCTGTATCAGTGAGGATCTATAGAATCAGTGTATTTTGGTATTTATTTCTGTGATGCTGGGCCCTTGCCTCATACCATCATATTTATGTTATGCCTTACTATAAGTACTGGTTAATTGGATGAATTGGCAGAATGGATTTTTTTTATTTGAAGTCCTGTTGACAAATGTTAAGGAAAAGACTGAGTGTTTTATTAGCATAAGAACTTCCAATGTTGGACCTTCCTACACCAGTACAAATTGCAATTCATTCATGGCTTAGCGAGTCACACAGTTTATGAGTGTCTGTAACTGGACTTGAACCAAGGTTCAAGCCCAAAGACTTCAAACCTAAAGCTCCATTTAATTTATACCAGAGCAAACCTTAAAGCTTTCTCAAACCGGTTTGGTAAAAAGCCCTTCATAGGAAGCATAATGCAAATTTTTGCTTAGTCACATTAGCTTTTCCACTCAGTTCCCAAAAATATCGTTCTTTAATATCTTAGGTGATGTATAATACTATGAATCTGTTTCTGAGAATGTTACCTTGATGTACTATTTAAATCTTAGGACCAACTTATGATTCTATTGGCAACTTAGATATAATCAGGAAAAGTATCATGTCCCAAGTTTAGCACTTCACATGACCTTGAAGTCATACTGTGATTCACACATATTTGAATTCTTGCTGATGCACTATTCATCAGCATAATCATGTGCCAGGACTTGGACTTTGGGAACATCCACAGTGTTTTCTTCTTTGCTGTTTATCTACACACTTTGATTGGTGATTACCAGCTGCTGCTTTGCACATTTGCAGATAAGAGGAGGTTGTTAGTGTTCTGTTTTCTAGTTTTGAACCCTTCATGTTAATCAGCTTATCTGCATTTGGTTGACTTGATAAGATTATTAAAAAAAGAAAAACACTACTGTAGGACTCATCTTTCCTTCATGGATTTAGGCTTGCAAGGCAGGAGCATGTGTGTGTGTGTTGGGGGTGTGGGTGTGTGTGGGTGTATGTGTCTGTGTCTGTGTGTGTTCACATGCATAACATATATATGATACATATATATTTAACAAATGTAATGCCCTTGTGTATATTATATTGGTGGTGGTTGGAGAAATGGCAAGGGGAGACTGAGATTTGAATTAACTGTAGAAGAAAAAGTGCACACTATATCAGGTAGGGCTTCAATGCTTAGAACAGTTTGGTAATTCCAACACCCAATGCACTTCTCATTTTTTCCTCTTCATCATTGTCTTGGATTCTGGGTATAATGAATAGCTCCTTTCTATTTGTTCTGAGGAGGAGACACAACAGTTACTCAGATGGGTAAAAATATTTATTAAGCTGCAATAGGTTTCACAGCTGGGGCCACAGCACTCAGTTATATTTTGAACTGTTGGGTTTCAGCTTGAAGGAATTGACTGGTCTGTAGTGTTTTCATGCCACTGGTTAAAACATATCTGAGGTCTGGCTGGTATGAATTCTGGAGCTCAGAAAATTCTTTCCTCTCTGTGAGGATGGTACATTCGTAGACCAGAATTCTTCCTAGGGTTATTTGCACAGGATTTAGCACCTGTCTCCTTGCTTCACAGCACAACCCAGCTTCTTCATTACACTAGTATAGAAGAGGCTTTGGTAGCAGGGGAGAGAGATATCTAATCACAATCAGGAGACTGATTTTAAAAGAATTGCAGATTTTATCTGGATTAATCTAGCTTAAAGAGCGTATGCTAAATTTGATCAAATATGCGACCAGATATGATTGGCTTCAAATAGAATCATGATAGCTCAGGTCATTTGAAATACTTTTTCACCTGATTGGCCTCACTATAATTAATGGAAAACTACTCTTCATCACAAATACTCCAAGAAGCTGAGCATCAATTTTGGTTGCCTCAAACATGGATTTTCCCCCTGAACACATTGCAAGGTAATGACTGCCTCTCTTGTTTTTTATCAATACTACAAACTTCACTCTGACTATTAAACTAGTCATTCTATTCCCACTTATGACTCATTTCTCTTTTTCCCCCTACTGGTTCCAGATTCTTTCTACCTTCTCATGTGAGTCATTTTCTACTTTTTCCAGACCCAAGTATATCCCATAAAATCATTAGCAATCTCTTCCTTCTAGCATTAGCACACCCCTTTTACACGAGGCTGATTTTTTATACCATTGCTGACACAAATACAAATATATATAAATTCACAAATCGTAGTTCCCACTAGTCCCTTTCCTGAATTTAAATGGTTTCAGTGTCATTGACCAATTCCATTTTAACAAAATTTCTGTTCTCTAAGTCTATTTTAAAAAATCTTACTTGAAGTTTTGATAAGCTCCATGATTTCATCAATCTGGAGACTCCTTTCACTATTAAAGAAGATAATTCATTCAATATTTAATAGATAGTATCATGACTTTTTATGGGTAATAAAATTTCCTGAAGTGGTGGAATGATTTCTAATGAAGACCCAGGTTATCTAGGCTAGCCATAGATAACAAGTTTATCTACTGACCTATATTCAAAACCTTTCCAGCATGGCAGGACTAGTTAGTCCTTACAACTCCCTGGCATAATGTTTGAGAATCCAAAGTTACCTGAATGCCACAATGGCGGGTTTTAGTAACATTTAGAAGAGATTGCTCACAGCCAACAACTGATATTTTAGTATTCAAATATTTAACATTCTACTGTCAATAATTTAATACTCAAAATTAAAAAGTGAACAAAATAAAATTAAATTCTCAACTTTATTTTAAATCAGTGAAAGCATGTTAATGTATACACTATATATGTATGGAGGGCAGCAAAGAATAGAAGGAGTTTTTCACACCTGCTTTATTGGGGCTATCTCTAGTGAACTAAATCCTAGAATATAAGGATGAGATTGCCCTTGTTCTCTGCCAGTTTTCCCTCATACTCCTGAAATCTCCTTTTTCTAAATCAAAAGAATCCTAAAATTTTAAAACCAAGGTGAAGGCACCCAAGAAATTTTATTCTTGACCTTAGCCAACCTTGACTCACCAGAAATATGATAAAGTCATTGTTGACATAATTAGACTTCACTAACAATTGCCCAGATGGGTTTTTGACAAATTACACTGAAGAAAAACTCACTGAATTGAGAAGGAAAAAGTGAAATTTACTTTGTATAAGTCCCTATTTCTGGTTTTTCATCCCATTTCAAGCCAAATGATGCAGAAACTGCTAACAGTAACTGTGCTTTAGTAAAGGGTCCCTTTTGATAGAATGATCCCCTAAGGCTTTGCATTGTGGTCATGACTATGTAAGGGAAGATTTTGTTTCCCCAACCTTGCTGTAGCATTTAGTTTAAAATGCTGTAAGTTGGGGTTTGAGTTTTTCTTTTGTTTTGTCTCCCATCACCAATTCTCTTTTTCTTAACCTACAGGAAATGGGTTAGGAAATAATTTGTTCCAAATACTGTGGGAAACCCATAGGAGTCTGTTCATAGTGGCTCCCTAAGGCACACAGAGCATATGGCTGCTGGGCACTCTGACCTTGGGTGACCATAGCACAATATGTACAGTTTTTTAGAAGACAGCATTACTCAAAAGAATCTTAGAAAAATGTATTAATTTTGCAATCAGGACCAGTATTAATAGTCTTCTAATTAAATACAAAGATGTTTTAATAATATACAGCACTGTGCCTTATTAATAGGTTCTATATTTTTAAGGTTGTGAAAATTTTATGTAACAACTTTTATAACTGTGCCTCAAAAAAAGGACTAATGTGGAAGCAGCATCCTTATATAGAATGTAATAAAGTCTAAAAGAGAAGGTTTCAGGTCAAAATTAGAATTTTGTCATTTAGAGTCATTAAGTGTTATGCAGAGGTATTATAAGAACTTGAGTTCACATATTTGAAATATCTGATTTAGAGTACTGTCATATTTCAGCAATTAAATAGTATGTCAAAATTACTCCATGTAGGGAACACTAGTATTTTTTCCAGGAAAGCAAAACTATTATCAACATTTTTGAGGTAGTGTGCCCTTAGACACTCGTGATACTCTAGGTAATATCATAAACGTTTGAGGTAAACCTTCTTCAATACATGTATGATAGAGGGACCTTTCCCATCATCCCTACTTCAGAGCAGGTGCGGAAATCTGACTGAATCCCAATGGATATAATGATTCCTAGGTTCATACTATGTGGCAATGAAAGATCTTTTAATAGGCTACTTAAATTAAACTCTGTAGGTAAAGCATAGAGGTGATTCTTACCTCTAAAGCCTTTTTTTTCTATAAGATGACTTTTAAGTGCTAGAACAAGTCTCTGAGATATTGGGAGAGACCATTGCATGGCACCTATCTACCCAACAGAGGCAGAAACAATTAGCTTGTGATCTCCTGGGTAAACCTGTGCCTCCAATTTGAGTCTTCTTTCCTTGCTACAGAGCTTTGTGGCCTCTCGATAGACAACTTGCATGGCTATCACTCCACTTTTCAGAGGTGTAAGGAAGAGAATTTTGGCACAGGAGTAGTTGTGGGGGCGATAGTCAAAAAAGCAGATAGGTCAAATGGAGACAGAGGGATACTTGGATTTGATTGGATGGTGGATAGTAGAGGTAATATATAAGATAATAATTAGCAATAGGTAATAAAGAAACTGCAAATGCCTGAAGGAGATTTTAATATTAACCCCTAACTCACTGTAAAATTTGTGGTAAGTTATGAGATTTTGTTCTAATTATTCTGTGACTCTTTGTTGCTTCTGTGTAAGAAATCAACTACTTATCCCATAGTGGATTAATGTTTGTATTTAAAATACATTTTGTTTTTTACTCCCCTCCCTCTTCTTCTTCTTTGCTGGTGGAAAATCTTCATACTAAAGCCCAAAAAGTGAATTGTACCCAAAATAACCAAGGTAGGGGCATGATACAATAAATGATACCATCCAGTGTCATCTTCTCCTATTGAGAGCTCAGGGTTTCTGAACCAGACTTGGGTAAATAATAAAGACAGATAAAGAACAGGATAGGTACAGGATGCCAGCCTCTAGAATCTCAGGTAGGTGGTGACAGACTAGCTACTGTGCTAAAGCTATCATTTTAGAGTTACACACAGCAAAGTCTCTCTATAATACTGCTCGCCACAACTGCAATCCATTAGTATGTCTATTTTTGTCTCTATTTGAGTGTTCAATTGATCAAGTATCCAAGAAAGCACATCATACAAGGGTTTTGTCTATAAAGTATTATCACATATAGACCTTTGAAGAAAATGTTAGAGAATCTCATGATATATCTAAAAGCTTCTCTGTACTGTTGTCTTTTGAAGGTCCATAGTATGTCATAAGATTTACAAATCTTTACTCACACTAATGAGCATCCAATCTCAGTTTTAGAGACCTCCTTTAGTATCTAATTGAGTTCTAAAGCATGTTTTCAATGTTTGGATCTATTTTCAGTCCTTTGTAGTTAAAAGACAATTAATACTCTCTCAAGGCAGGGATTATTAACCATTTAAATGTCTAACAGTGTTTAGAATACAGTGAGAACTTAATTACTAAAAGACTAAATTTTTAGCATTCTCAAGTTTGAAAATGAAGCCAAAGAGAAGGACTATCAATTATAAAAGCACTTAATAGTAAAGAAAAACTCAAGAAGAGCATTGTTTAGTTAGATCAGATATGTTTTAAATAGTTGGTGTATAGACAAGAAATAAGGTGCACAGTGGATAGAGTTCTAGGTCTGGAGTCAGGAAGACTCTAGGCAAGTCACTTAACCCCATTTGCCTCAGTTTCCTTAACTATAAAATGAGCTGAAGAAAAAAAATGGCAAACCACTTTAGTATCTTTGCCAAGAAAACCCCACATGGGTCAAAAAGAGTCAGACACAACTGAAAAACAACTGAACACCAACAGACAAGAAATAAAGACATCCCTGATTGACTAGTGTGTCAGTTTTTTTCTACAGAAAACAAAGAACCACAACACAAGAAATAAAGGCCAAAAAGACAATGCACAAAATATTTAGAAAATATAGGGAAAAGTATGGGGGGGCGGGGTTCAGCAGAAGTAGAAGAGCTTCTAAAAGAACGCTGAAGTCACACTTCCTAAGGTCATCAGTCTGACAAATGGAAAGCATATCATCCAATTAATTCATTGGTCTATTGGATAGACTTTCTATATGTGATATTGTAGGGATGTGCTAAACCATTCGACTTGTTATGAGCTTACATCCCACACCATCTTCCTCTACATCTATATCTACTGTTGCCTCTCCTTAAAGTGCAATCATCAATGTTTATAATGTCTTTAATATACATATATGTATGAAGATACATGTATATGTATATATACATATGTATCATATTTATATTTGTAATTATTATTTTCCTTGCTTTCTTAATACATTCTAGGGAGGGATGTAGGAGGCAGAAACATCACATTGTCTTTGACTGATAACAAAAAATGCATTGTTGCTGTTTAGTCATGTTTTTGTCATGTCAGACTCTTCATGACCCCATTTGGTTTTATTTGGGTTTTCTTGCAATGACACTAGAGTGGTTTGCCATTTCCTTCTCCAGCTCACTTTATAGATGGGGAAACTGAAGCAAATGGGAGTTAAGTGACTTACTTAGGGTCACGCAGCTATTAACTGTCTGAGGCCAGATTTGAATTCAGGAAGAGGAATCTTCTTGACTCTAGGCCAAGCACTATATCCACTTTACCACCTATCTGCCATGCTGAATCCTAGAGAAGGGAAAAATGGATACACACACACACACACACACACACACACACACACATATATATATATATATATATATATACATATATATATATCACATTAAGAGTCTGCTACTTTTTTTTCAAGTGCTACCTCTTGAATGGAGGTGATATTGATGAATGTTTTGTCAATTCAATATATATTCAATAGTAGCTTTGTATTGGTTGCAATTAAATGTTACCTAAGTTATTATTATTATATGTTGTCAAAGAACATTCAGACTAAATTTGTTTGCTTTCCAAGCAGATTGTCCTTTTTATTCTTGAATTTGAATTCTTCTTACCCATTCAATTTGAAGAAAACTTGCAGATGCAGGACATGACTTATAACACTTTCCAGAGGACTGAATTGAAGAAAATATCACATATGTGAAGATCTTAGGAACAGATCAATGTTACATGAAGAATATGTCATTCTTCAAAACTGTACCAATCTTGGGCACAAAAATCACAAAACAAAAGTTTTGCTATGAGTTAAATTACTCATACATTTCCCTTTTGTAGACAGAGAAAAAACAAAACAAAATATCATTTTTTTCCCAAATGGCCACACACACACACACACACACACACACACACACACACAAAATCTTGCCTCTATATTTGTATTTTAGTGGTATAATAGCCTTTTTTTCTTCCTCCATCAGGGGAAATATCATAGACTGAAAAAGTGTCTGTGGAGAGAGAGAAATAAGCCCAAGGGTCCCAGGAGAAAGCCCTGGGATACTTCTAGGCTTAGGGTACAGGGCATTATAATGATCCTGAGGAAATCAGGAAAGACCAATCAAAAAGGAGGGAAAGAACCCTGACCCAGAAGTATCAGGAAAATCCAGGGGGAGAGATTAACTAGAAGGAGGAGGTCAATGGTGTCAAATAATGTAGAAATGACAAGGGAGCAGGACTTGGAAAAGGTCATTGAATTTAGCAATAAAGAGATCATTGGCAATCTTAGAGAGAGCACTTTTAGTGATGGGAAAGGAAGTCTGTTAGGCATTCAGAAATTAGTAGACAGTGAAAAACAAAAGATAATGAGTGTAGACAGCTTTCCCGAGGGCTTTATACTTTTACCTATGAAAGGGAGGATGCATGCACACATGTATATATGTGTATACATAGTAGCTTGAAGGGATGACAGGGTCAAATGAATGTTTTTAAGAATGAGGAAAATTTGGAGTTGTTTGTAAGCAGAAAGAAAGAAGATAGTACATTAAATGAAGTTGAAAATTAGAGAGAAAGAAGAAGGAAGAAGAGGAGAAGAAAAAAGGGGCCAGCATCTAGAGGAGATGGAAAGATTCGGGATTATGGGAACGAGGGCACAAGTAGAAGGGATAGCACAGGGAAAATGAAAGAATACCACATTGTCTGACAATATAGCAAAGAAGTGGACTCGGCCTGATAATGTAATGATTCAAAATGTGGAACTGGAAAGAAAGAAAATTTGTCATGGACAGCCTCAAGCTTTTTAGGGCTGAGAGGAAAGTGGTAGTATAAATACCTTGGAAGAGAAGAGAAAGAAACACAAGACAATAAAAGAAAATAGAAGACAAGGTAAGACGTTGCATTAAGTTCTACAAGATAAGATGGAAGAAAAAAATAATTACTAAATTGAATGGATTAATCCCCCATAAAAAGAAAGATAATAGAAAAACATATTTAAACAAATGAAAATCTAACAATTTGCTGCATACAAAATCACTTAAAACCTATATACACCAATGCAACCAAGATTGGGAGGGAAACATAAAATTGGGAAAGAATTTTTACAACCAGTGTCACTGATAAAGGCCTCATCTCTAAAAATACAGGGAACTGAGTCAAATTTTTAAGAATTCAAGTCATTCCCCAATTGATAAATGGTCAAAGGATATGAACAGTTTTCAGAGGAAGAAATTAAAGATATCTGTAGTCATATGGAAAAATGCTCTAAATCATTATTGATTAAAGAAATGCAAATCAAAACAACTCTTAGGTACCACATCTCTCCTGTAAAATTGGTTAACATGTCAAAACAGAAAAATGATAAATGCGGGAGAAAATGTGGGAAAATTGGCTCACTATTGTGTTGTTGGTGGAGTTGTGAACTGATCCAACCATTCTGGAGAGCAATTTGGAACTATGCCCAAAGGGCTATAAAAATGTGCATATCTTTGACCCAACAATACCACTACTAGGGCTATATGTCAAATAAATCATACAAGGGGGAAAAGGATCCATATGTACAAAAATGTTTATAGTAGCTCTTTTAGTAGTGACAAGGAATTGGAAATTGAGGGGATGTCCATCAATTGGGGAATGGCTAAACAAACGGTGGCATATGAATATAATGGAATACTATTGTGTTATAAGAAATGAGGAGCAGATTGGTTTCATAACAACCTGGAGAAACCTATATGATCTGAAGATGAGTGAAAGGAGTGGAACCAGGAGAACATTGTACACAACCACAGACACATTGCTTCTGTGATGACTAACTTTGATAGAGTTGGCTCTTCTCAACAATGCAAGGTTCTAAGATGTCTCCAAAAGACACATGATGGAAAAGGCTATCTACATCCAGAAAAAGAATTATGGAGACTGAATGCCGATTGAAGCAAACTATTTGCTCTCTCTTCTCAAAATTTTTTTTCTCTTATTTCTGGTTTTGTTTCATCTTTCTCATGGTTCATTCCATTGGTTATTATTCTTCTTTACAATTTGATTATTAGGAATGTATGTGTAGATCCAATATCAGATCACATTCTCTCTTGGGGGAGGAGGGGAAGAGGGGGGAAATTTGGAACTCCAAAACTTATGGAACTGTGTGTTGTAAACTTAAAGAAATTAATTAACTTAAAAAAAACCTATATACAAATACAGAATAAAGAAATATAGTTCAAAATAATTACCAGAAATTATTTGATTATATACTAGCAAATGTAACATATTCAAGGGCAGTCTATGAATACCTAAAAACATGTAAAACACTCAGAGTAACAAACCAAGAAATAGAAACCTTTAGTGACCCAATCTCAGAAAAAGAAATTGAGTGTGCCTTAAATGAATGAACAGTGAGAAAACAAAGGGAAAAAAGAGAAAATCCTGGGCTAGCTGTATATACAAGTGAAATTTATTAAATATTTAAAGCAGAATTAATATGATCTATGCAATAAAGTCATTATTAAAAGTAAAGTGTTGCCAGTGTCATTTAATGATACTAATATGTTTCTGCTACACAAATAATGGAGAAACAAAGTTAGTCAGTAAGCATTTATTAGACACCTGCTATGTCCCAGGCACTATCATAAGCATAATGCATTAAAAAAAATGGCATACAGCCCCTATTCTCAAGTTGCTCATGATTTTTATGGATTAAAAAAGACAAAGAATTGTACAGCAACATACATACGCACATGAATATGCACATATGTGTATGTATATGTCTGTATATAAGCAAATGTAAGAGAAAGAGAGTCAGAGAGACAGAGAGATAGTGAGAAACAGAGACAGAGACAGAGACAATTACTTTGACCAAGTTGCAAGCATATCAATGAGCTGTTTCGATATTAGTAAAAACGATGAACTTGATTAATCATGTAAAGATAAGAAAGGACATGATTATTTCAAGAGATGTCAAAATATTCCTCAAAAAGAAAAAAAAGACTTTAAAGTGAGATACTATATAAAATATAGTCTTGAATATCTGTTTAGGTAATATGCTCAAAATACATTTAAAACCAATAGCTAAATCTTTGTATAATGGAGACCTACTAAACAGCTTCTAGCAGGGTTACACAATGTACTCTCTCCTGACTATTATTTGATATAATTTGATAGTAAATTATTTTAATTTTCATATTCTAATTAGTGTCTTGGAGTATTTTTTCATGTTGTCATTATGGCTTGCATTCCTTCTTCTGAAAAACTCTTCTAATCTCTTATTTTAATCAAATATCAGTTGGGGAATGGTTCTAGTCTTATAAATTTGAATTAGTTCTTTATGCTCTTGGAAATGAGATTTTATCTAAAAACAAACACATAAACAAACTTGCTACAAATGTTTTTCCAGTTTCTCTTCTTATTTTATCTGTGTTCATTTTGTTCATACAAAAACTTCTGAAAACTTATGTATTCAAAGCTGTCCATTTTATCTTCTACAATCTTTTCTTTGTTTTGTACAATCACTATATTTTATAATATATTACGAATTCCCCATTCTACAAGTGGTCAGAGAATATAAACAGTTTTCAAATGAATTGCAAACTATAAATTATCATATGAAAATATTCTGAAAGTCATAAGAGTAATGGAAGAATTAATGATAATAACTGAGCTTTCACCTTATATCAACATGAGTTTTTATTTGGCAGATATGACAATAAATGACAACAGCCAATGTTAGAGGGCCTGTTGAAAGACAGCTAAAATAGTACAGTGTTGATGGTGTTATAGACTAGACTAACCATACTGGATCTCAATTGTAATTATGAAAGAAATGTTAGTAATCTCTTCATACCAAATTACCCAATGATTCTAATACTGAGCATATATCCCATGGAAATGAAAGACAGAAGAGAAGGCGCAGTACACACTTGTCCATGTGGATACTATGGGAGAAATGAACAAGAAGTAAAGTAGAGGTGCACAAATTGGAGAATGGATGACAAAGGACAAGGATATCTGAATAACGTTCTGTCTCCATTCAATACTTCACATAGATGCCACAGGAATATTCTTAAATCTAATTATGTTACTCCCTTGCTCAAAATTCTCTGGTAATTCCCAAAAGCCTTAAATAAAATATGAACTCTTCTTTTTGGTATTTAAAGCCCTTCACAAAATGGCATCATGCTACATTTCTAGACATATCATTGCCCTTAATATATGTTATACCACAACTGATCTGCTCTTCCCTATACTTGGCATTTCACTTTCCATCTCAGTGTCTTTGCATGGACTGTCCATGTGCCTGGAATGTACTTCTTTCTCAACTCAGCATCTTAAAATTCCTACAAATTTTCAAAGTTAACTTCAAGGCCCATTCCCTAAATGAGTTATTTCTTAAGACCCCCCAAATATGGTAGCACTTTCCCTCCAGTTAAGTAGTAATTGTCCATTGGCCCATTTAATAATAAGCTCTCATAGGGCAGGAACTGTCTTTCCTCATTTTTTGTATCTCTCGGGCTTAGCATAGTGGATGTCACAAAGTAGGTGCTTAACAAATGTTTATTAATTGATTAATTAATTATTTTCCTTAGATATTATTCATATATGTATGTGTTGTTTCTCTTAACAAGCTAAAAGTGTTTTGATGTCAGAGAGTTGTGTTTCTTTTGTCTTTGAATTCCAAAAAAACTATTGCAAAGCCTGGCATATGGTAAGTACTTAATAAATACATGTGTGTTGATTGATTACCTACTAGTCAAAACTACTCACTGGTTCTGCACCTGAAAGTAATTTCAAAACATGATTAAACTACTAAGTCTACAATGTGAAATCTATTGATTGTCTGTATTTTGAAAGCATCTTTAAAACACAGAAAGTTTTTGCTTCACCATGTTATACAGATAAACATTTTTTTTTCCTTCTTTAGAAGATTGTTACCTTATCATAAGCATGTTGGAATCTCTCAAATCTAACACTTGCTTTGAAATTTAATGGGGTGATTTCCTTTTTACCAATGAGCAAATGGACATATTTGATTCCATAGAAACCATATATTAACAAAACATGTATCTGTCACTTTTTTGAGAAAGCAATCAAAACAAGTATAAAACTGTATTTTTAAATGAATGATATAATCAAGATATAGACACTCATTTAAACACCCATTTATTCCACAGTGTAATGGCCAGTCTCACCTTCATCTTGTGTTTCTCAAATATTTTCATAAAAAGTATGAAATTGAGTCACTATTAAATGGTCTTTATCTAAATATCATTTTCCCCCTATTTATAGGAGTGAGTAGAAATGAAAGTAAAACAGGCAGTCCAGGGCAAAGTACAATTCTCTGAAATCTGGTTCTTGATCCATTTGACTACCTTTAAAAGACATAGGGCAGTTTTTCAATTGTTTTAAATGCAGTGAATCTAGTAAATGAACATTCATTAAATATCCACTATATAGTGGATGCAAAGCATTATGCCAAATACCAGGAATGCAAAGCTAAAAAAATCCTGCTCTCAAGGGTCTTCTTTTCTACTATGGAGAAGAAAACCTATTCATATATGGAAATACCAAGTATTTTGCTAGAAATAGCAACATAATTTTAAGACATATAAAGATGATTTTGTTGCTCAGTCTTTTCAGTCATGTCCTGCTCTTTGTGACCCTATTTGGGGCTTTCTTTGCAAAGAAGTTGGAGGCCTTTGTCATTTCCTTCTCCAGCTCATTTTACAGTTGAGGAAAATGAGGCCAACAGAGTGAATTCACTTGCCCAGGGTCAAATGGCTTCTTAGTGTTGGAATTTGAACTCACCTCTTCTTAACTCTAGGCACAGAGCTCTATCCCCTATGCCACATAGCTGCCTATGAAGAGGAAAGGGTTTATTAAGCATTTAGTGTATTCCAGGAACTGTGATAAATGCTAGGGATTAAAAAAAAAAAACAAAAAAAAACGATTGTCCCTAATCTCATGAATGAAACAGAAATAGAGAGTGAGCAGAAGCTCAGAGCCTTCTCAGGACATGGACTTTCAGGCACAGATTCACCAATCATTGAGTTGGCCTCAGGATATAATTATTCTCAGGAAAAACAGCAGACTGGTTGAAAGAGGATTAGAGGGCTATGGTTATGGAGCAGGCCTGAGAGTGAGTCTTCATGTTGTGCCAGTTCTAGGCAAGAAAGCACAAATCATCAAGTTGTTCCCAGATGGCCACACAACTAGTATGGAGGTAGAAAAGATCAGTGTGGGAATGGAGCAGATCTTAGAGTGAACCTGAGAGAGCACAGCATGACGGTGCCTTCTCATGAAATAGGAGTTCTAAGCAGCAACTCAGACTCAGGGTGATGTCATCCCCAGGGGCCAGGTAATCAACACAGTAGGGGAGCAGGCATAAGAATGAGCCAGAGAATGAAAAAAGTGCTCACAACGAGGGTAGTAGAAAAGTCTTTGGGTCAGAAAGGGCACATGATCTGGGCTTTAACTGAGGCTAGGGAGAGGATGGGGCGCATTCCAGGCAAGGGATGTGATCTGTGCAAAGGTCTTGATGAAAGTATAAATGGAAGACAAATTTGACTGGGATAGAAAGTTCAAGAAGAGAAATATCACCATTTCTTCCATAATGCTTTCTTTGAAAAGGAATCTGTTATAATGTGATTAATATATCTTGTCCCAGAAAAGCAGGAGATAGTGCAGAAAACTGCAGCCATCAAAACCATACCTGTAGAAATATGCAAAATGCACATATGCACACACCTCAAACATTTACCAACTACTTCAAATAATTATGGATTATTTTATGAGGTTGTGTTCTGCTATTGCCAAATATGTGTTTCTATGGAAATATATTGTTTCATATATTCATATATTTATGAACTTTTTATATAAAAAGCCACTTATTCAACACCCCCAATTAATAAGTCCCCCTTACCACTTCTTCACTCATCCATAGCAGTTGATAGTACCAGTCCCAGGTTGTGAGACTCAAGCCAAGCAACAGCTGGAGGCTGGAGAGGCTGCCACAATTAATTTCAATTTTTATATATTTCTTAGCCATTTAACATGTATAAACTGTGCTACCAGCTACCATTTTTATTAGGTTTCTATCTTTTTTTCTGTATAACCAATAAGCTTTTTGAGTGTTTTGCCCCAACTCCATTCCCCCACAAGCCCTGTGGTTTTTATTGCACATTTTCACATAGATTGGTGATTTTTAGGAATAGGTATTTCATGTTATAGCAGAACTAACTAGAAAATAAAATAAGACCAGGAAGGTAGGTGGAAAACATTGTAGAAGACTCTGAATGTTAGGCTGAAGGTTTTTATTTTAACCAAGAGCTAATAGAGAAGCACTGAAGGTTTTTGAGTAGGGGAGTGCCATGATCAGACCTTTATTTTAGGAACATCAATGTGAGAATTCTGTGGAGGATGCATTTTAAAGGAGAAATGGAGATGCAGAGAGATCAGTTAGGAGGTTATTGCTATAGTTCAAAGGAAAGATAAGGAGAGCATGGGCCAGGTTAGAGGCTGTTGCAGTGGAAGGAAGGGGAAAGATTACGGGGAAATTATTATTTATATTAAAAAAGAAAAGTTAAGTATAACTAAATGCCTTGACTTAATGGAAAGAGTTACAGATTTGGAGTCAGATGACATAGGTTTTAATTCCATATCTACTCCTAACTATATCTAAAACCTTAGAAAATTATAGGATCATAGAGTTAGAGCTGAAAGGAAACATAGAGTCCACTGAGTTTAATGTCTTTGTTTTACAGATGAAGAAAAAGAGGCTGAGAAAAGTTCAGTGACTTGCCCAGTGTTACACAGATATAGTATCTGTTGTAAGATTTGATCTCCAGCTTTCTTGAGCATTTTATGGTGCCACATGTCTTTCTCTCTATGTCTCAGTTTCTCCTCTGTAAAGTTAGAATTTCAAGGTTAAACTTCATAAACTCTAGGTTTTTCCCAGATCTAAATAAGTAATCCTAAGACAAATCTTCTGGCCTACCTATCTGAGTTGGCATGTCATTTCAAAACTGGTCAGCATGTTCTGAAAGTTCTAATATTTTCCACATAGGGCAAAGTTATCTATTGTCATTGAGATGTGAAGAATCAAGTGTGGATATAAAAAATGAAAGAAAAATGTAACTTACTTTTATATTACTTTCCACAACTTTGTAGCAATAAGAACTTTATTCTTACATATCATTTCCATTAATTTGAAGGCAAACTGCTAATAAAAATATAAATTCTGCTAGAATATGACCATAATGTTTAGCAGAAATGAAGTAGACACTACAGACCTACCTAAGTGAACATAGGCTTTGAGTTGCTTTTAGAAGTGGTAATTAATTTATTCATTCATTCTTAATCTCTTTTTCTGTTTTCTTTGTTACCTATAGCAACCGCTTCTGAGATGACTGAGGGCATGGGGTAATAGGAAATAGCAATACCTAAATGGACAAAATGAGGACTTAAGAATCATTTAGACCTCATTAACACCAAGACTGAAACAACTGATGTAAGATCAGGGCAAGAAAGTTTGACTCATCTTTAGCCTGTGGATTGTTATTTGTTTTTTTTTTCTTGTTTCGTAGGTCTTTCCCCCCTTTTCTGAATACCCACTGTGAATCAAAAGGGTTAAAGTCTTCTTAAAGAGCCCAATTGAGTTAGGTATTAGTAGTTTCTCTATTCTACAATTCTTTCAATTTCAAAATTGTGATAATGAGGCTTTCTCTTTCAAGGCTATTGTTTTACTTAATTAATGTTTGCTAAATACTTGGAGATCCTTGGCGAGAGGAAGACATACTTATGCCAAGTACATTATTTGACTAAAATTAATGCCAGAATAAAACATAATGTTGAAGTGATGGCCTGGAAACTGTTTTCTATTATAGATTGTAATGAATATATTTGCTTGGCAGCTTTAAAAATAAAATGTAAGCTAGGTATTCCCTAGGAAAGCACTATATCCAACTAGGACAATTTATCCGAGATCCTTTAAGTTTTATACTGAATTCTTTGGATGATTGAATGAATTCCAAACTTCTGTCAGCTAATGAATACTGACAGAAAATGTGTGCAGAAGAATAAAGAAGACAATAAGGGTGCTAAAAATTTAGTTTTGCTATGCTCTTTTGTAATTAAAGAGTCATTTTGCATTGACCCTTGTCCCAGAAAGCCAACTATCCACAGAGATAGAAGAAGTGATAAAGGTCCTATAAATGCAAAAAAAATATTTATCAATTTTTGATGTTGCAAATAACTAGAAGCAGAAGGGATGCCCATCAATGGGTTAATGACTACATATAATATGGTCTATGAATGTAATGAGTATTATGTGCTACAAGATCTATAAGAACAGGAGGAATTCAGAGAAACCTGAGAATGCATTATGACACTGAGTAACAAAACAACGCATTTGCAAACACAAAAGGTTTGATCAATTTAAAGTAAATGTATAGGTGGTGGGTATTGGTGCAACTGATTGAGGGACCTAGCTGTTATTGTTCTATTAATTACTAAAATCAAATCATAAACATTTTAGTTGCTTTGTGAAAGAGAAGTTTAGTGCTATCAATTTTCTTAAATGGAGGTAATTATGGAATAAAATTCAATTTCATTATAAACATGTTTTATTATGAAGAATTTATTAATATGCTTTGTTTTGGAAATAATTATTTAAGTACCCCCAAGTATTTTATTATAAATGGAGTAAAGTCAGCATCATATAAGTAAATTCATTTGTAGACCTAGTAAACCTAGAGGTGGAAAGCTTCTACTTGCAAGAGTGTTGTTACTTACATTTTCATATATAAAGGTGGATCCTTAATAGTATCTGATCTTCCTAAAGGAATTAGAATCAGAGTGAAAACTTTTAAGAAAGTAACAAATCAGATAATCCTATATGTCAAATATAAATGATTTTATGGGACTCTTGGTTTCTTAATTTATTTTCTCCCTTTCTGATATTATTTCTAATTAATTTGTTCTCCTTATATGTGGGCCCTGCATATTGAACTTGCTGGTCAGATTTGTGTTTTCCAGACTACAGGTCATTCACCTACAGCTGGTAGTGAACAGTAGATACCAGCCCACAACCACCCATCATCCCCTAGGTGTGGTCTGTACTCAGTTCCAGTCAACCTCCCCTCTGGGATCCATTGAGGCAGGGACAGCTCAATGTTCCTTTTTGGCTCAAAGAAGCTACAGAAGCTGAGACCTTTATCCCTCTCCCAAATGAATTTAGGTCCAAGTTCTTTGATGGGGGAATAATGGAAGCTAGCCACTGCCCCAAGCCCCAATATCCTAAATTCTTTATATGCCTCACTAGAATAGCAGGTATGTCCATGATTTAAACCACATCCATGTAGTTTTAGACACATCACAAGCACCAGCCAATAAGAAAGCATCATCAACAAGATCCTGAGAAGGATGTTGATCACAACGCAATAGAAGGACTTTCTCTAAGTGAGTACCTGTGCAGTAATAGCAAAAACTGTCCTTTAGGTAAGTTGTTGGTGTAGATGGACTTATTGTAATATCATTACCATACATTAAAACTCCCCAATGGGTTTTTCTGTATGTATTCTATGTAGCCACATGCACGGTTACACCAAGGCTAGGGCCGCTCTTCAAATTAGCAAATCTGTCACATATTAATATGCATATATTCTAATAGTTTCATTTGCTCTGTTAAAATTCCTGTCTTGCTTTGCTAAGCTGCTGGTTCTGCTAAGGAGCTTAGCCCACTATTAAGAATATAATTCTCAATAAATGCCTCTGCTTGGGTTGGAGATGGTCTGAATCTGAATTATTTCAAGGCAACCCTGCTACACACTTTGACACCACAACAAAGGTGTACTTCTTTTGTTTTGTTTTGTTTTGTTTTTCTACACTTTCTTAATTACTCTTATGTCTCCCAATGAGAATTATGAACTTTCTTGGATCTTCTAAAGTTCTTCCAAACCTTTCATTTTCACAGTACAATGGCCAGAAAAAAAAAAGACAAATTGATATGAAAACTGTGGAGCCCTGCAAAGCAGTAGAAACTGCACAGCTACACATAAAACAATGTTTCTTTTAAACAACTTCTGCTTAACCATGCTATTTGAGGAACATCTCAAAGGATCCTTTTCTTCTATCAAACGAAAGGCATTTTTTATGGACAAAAGTGAAAATTATTTTTTGTTTGCACACTTTAATTCAATTATGTGACTAAAATTGTGGTCTGTTGTGGAATACTATTTACTTTCCTCAAGTTAGTCCTCAACACATATGAAATATATTTCATAACACTTTTATAAAGATGTTTCAGATCGCATATGGAATTCAGTGGTGCATTTTAAAAATAACATCAGATTTTTTTTTACAATTTTTGCTATCTTTCAAAAGTTTTGCAGCTTCTCTCTCTGCCCTCACAATTGTGTTGCCTGTAGCACATACTTTCACTGTACATAGTTGGTTTAGTCCATGTATTTTTTGTTATCTTGTTTTCCTTAACACAATTTCTACTTCCTCATGAAATATAACAAGGACTATGATATCTGGGTCCAAATATGATGACTCCAGTGTTGATGATGGTGAAAAGAAATTTGTTATAGAAATGTTGACAGACTTTTTCCATTTTTATGTCTTTTTTACCCTCCTTGTGAGTTCATCCTTAAATACTCTCACTTTGATTTTGCTTAGTTGGGTGTCTCAGCAAGCTTTCAATAAAGGTTTGATTTTTTTCCCCTTTCCACTGATTTTTCTTTCCTTCTAAAATATATTTTGTTTTTATATCAGTTGTTTCCAAATACAATCCCTCTCCCTCACTGGTTCCATGTACCCTCAGCAACTATATCCTTTATGCTTCACTAGTATGAAAGAAAAATAGTTTACAAAATCACTATATTTGACAATATATGGAAATTCCAGAATGTCACACCCCACCTCCTCAGCAAAAGAAACATTTCAGTTCTTCATCTCTTTTCCAAGAGACAGATATGATCTATATTTATATAGTGTTGAGTTTTATATTAGTGATATTTTCATTATTGTAACCTTTTATATATTACATATGTGAGTATATGTATATATTTATATTATTTTCTGAATTTGTTGCCATAAATCCATATATCTTCTTCTTTCTATAAATCCCTCATCTTCATCATTTCTTAATGCAGAAAAATGTTTAATTAAAATTATATGCTGCAATTGTTTAGCCATTCCCCAATCAATGAGTATGCACTCTATTTCTTTTTTAACACGAAAATGATGCTATGAATATTTTCATATATATTGACTACCTTTTTCTCTGGGAACATATGTCTAGTAGTGGGATTAATTCACTAAATGTTATAAATGGTTTGATCACTCTTTAAAATATAATTCTAATTTGCTTTTCAGAATGGTTGAACCAATTCTGAGTTCTACCAATAGTCTGTCTGTGTGCCTGTCTTACCATAACCACTTCAGTATCGTCTGTTTTCATCTGTTATCATCTTTGCCAATTTTTAGGGTGTTTGTTGAAGCCTCAGAGTTATTTTAATGTGCATTTATTTTATTATGCATTATCTGTGTCATTCTTCATTCACCTGTATCTTCTGGGAAATATTTGTTCACCACTGACTATATTTCTACTGAGAGATGACTAATGGTCTTATATATTGGTATTAATTTTGGCTATATCAGAGTTATTTACTGCAAAGTGTTCTCCCTCCCTAAAAAATCATTAATTAAAATTTATCTTTTTACCCAACGTGCATTGTTTTTTTAGAATTTTTTTTTAATTTTATGAACTGAGATGATCTATTTTATATTTGTAAACCTAACTCCCTGTTTGGTTAAGTACTCTTTCTTTAGTCATAGTTGGTCAAAGTGTCTTGTATTTATGTCTATTTAAAAAAATACATATATTATCTTTTTATGTAGGCCATACATCTATTTTGGACTTGTGATATATACAATATAATTCATATTGTATAAAAATTTTGCCTAACCCACTTGAGCTTAACTGCTTTCCAGTTTTGCCAAAACTTTTTGACAAATAGGGATTTTTTTGAATCGACTCTATTACATTGATTGGCTTTTCTTTTAACCACTGCAAAAATGTTTTGATTTAAAAAGAAGTTATTGAAATCTTTCAATTTTCACATTACTTAATTTCTCCTAACATCCCTCTCCTGTCAAGTTGTCATACCATATGATAAAAGCATTTTTAAAGACAAAGAGGAACAAGAGAAAAAAAATCAGCAAAACTGCTCAATATTTCAACAATGTCTAACATATGTGAAATGTGCCAAACCTGTGGAGATGTCTCCCACTGCAAGGGAGCAGCGTGTAAATGCATTATTACTAACTTTTATAATAAAAACTCTTCTCATCCCTTTATTCCTAATTTTTCATACAATTTCCCCTGAGACATTATACATTCTATTCCTTCATATGAAGTTTGTTATTATTTGACCTAATTCTAGTTTAAGGGTGAGAAAGTGAAGGGAATGTGTATATATACACATATATAAATATATGTATATATGAACATATGTGTGTACGTACATTTACTATGTGTCAGGCACTGTGCAAAGCACTTTACAAATAGTATTATATGTGTGTGCTTGTATAGACATTCATACGTACACATATATGAGTATGTGTGTATTTTTGTACAACCCCTTGGTAGTTCAGTTGGTATAATAATAGCTAAAATTTTATATAAAATAGATTCTAGGATTATGAAGCACTTTTCATATACTATCTCATTTGGACATTATAACAACCTTGTGAGGTAGATGCTATGGTTTTCCTCATTATTTTGATTAAAAAACTGAGGCTAAGATGAAGTGACTGTTTCCAGAAAAACACAGTTAGTGAGCATCTAGAGCATTAAAAACCCAGATCTTTCTGATTTCAACATTCTATTTTTCTAACATTCAATCCATTGTGCCATGTAAAATCCTAGGTATAACACAAAATCCATTAATTTAGGTAGTATTATATTGGCATAACCCAATTATGAATAATAAATATCCTTTCACTTAGGAAAGTCTTCCTTTATTTCTGTAAAGAATATTTGCAACTCTATTTGTGTGTCTTGAAAGTTTTCTGAATTAATTCTTAGATCCTCAACTTCTGACTATTTTATATGATGATGCTTCTCATAATTTCCTACCATTCTTCTCCATAGGATTTTGTACATTTGACTGTCAAATCTCTCTAATTGACAAAGGGATCTTGTTTTTGCTGATTCAGGATATTCTCAGTCCTTTTGTTCTCTTCATTATGGCAATTTATTTACAAAGGGTAGTGTGCTTTGGAGATGGTGGTAGTCTATCATAATACATATTCTCTCATCCATTTTTTTCAGAATCATTAGATTATTCAAATGCCAGGAACAGTTACCTCAAATTCACATAATATCTATTTTTTCTTCTAATTTGGTATTGATTTTGATCTTTTTTCTAACAAGTAAGTTGTAACATTATGATACAGATTGCTGTCTCAGAAATGGTTCATGTATTAGGAACTTGTTTTTCCATTCTGTTAAAATAGAATCAATTTTTTTCATGATATTATATCGTGCTTGCCATTTACAGAACCTCTTGGATTTCTTTGTAAGGAAAATATTCATTATTTCTGTGTATGTGTGTGTTGGTATATGTGAGAGAAATGCCTCTTCTGTATAGTATACTGGTCTTATTGCTCTTTCATTTATTGCCCTTTAACCAGATTTTCCAACATATTTAATTCCCTATATGTACCTATCTACCTTTGCATTGAAGTAACTAGGTAAAATGTATAGATTTATTTTATTCAGAAGTCTTTATCAAATAGTTTGTAGGATTTCTTTATCTTCTTATTCCTTAAACAGGTGTTGATGCATTCAAAATAATTATTTTCATGGTGTTCTTTTTTTGTCTTTTTTGCAAGAGTTCATCATGAACATGATGATATAAGATGTTCAGATAACCCAATAAATGGTATTTATTGTTGACTATGAGCACATAATAAGGTAACCGTGCCTATACATAAATGTAAATATATACACACGTTTGTGTGTGCATATATATATATATATATATACATACATTTATTTTGTACATTTACATGGAGAGAACAGGAGAGAGAAGGGAGGGAGAAGAGAGAGAGAGAGAGAGAGAGAGAGAGAGAGAGAGAGAGAGAGAGAGAGAGAAAGAGAGAGAGAGGGAGAGATCTATTTGAACAATGAAATCCATGGAGCCAACTAACAATTTTTACATAATTAAAATTTTGACCACATGTATGTATTCAAATAATGTGTGCATGTAGACATATTAATATGCCTCTCCAAAAAGCTGTGAGCCCTCTTTTGATTTAGGTGTAATTTCCCTTTGTCTTCTGACTACATTTAGGGAAAGAATGTCTACTAATATGATTTCATTTCTGATAGTAATATTCCTACTTGTTGGCCAGTGGACAATTAACTCATGTTACAAAGACTAGCATGGAAGGCAATTTTTAATTTAAAAAAAACTCTATAATTCTTACTGATCATAAAATAAGAGTGAGAGATAACCAATACACAGCCCAACTCTGATACTGATATCCATTCAATGTCAAGAGCTTTAGAAAAAGGTCTTCATCACAATGACTCCTTGTAGAATATTAAGACCAGGGGAAGAGTTGCTTAGGTTAAGGATTGCTAGTGGTTTATGATCTCTACCATTGGAGGGAATAACTATATTATTGAAATCACATATAAATTGAAAGATCCAAGACAAGAGCAACAAAAAATTGAAAAGCAATGAACAGTAATAAACACAGTGAAAAAATTACTACGGCCTCATTAAAGGAGAATATTTGCATATATATTGTATAGATGGGATTGTCGATTAAATATCAATCTTTGTAGCTCTCCCTTCCAAATGCCACCCAAAAATACAAATAAAGCTTTTCTTCATACTGATGCAATTGTCCTTAAATTTGGGACTAACACAGGGATGATGGATCAGGAAATGGTACTGTAGTATATCCTCAGGTTGTGTGGCATGAGGAAATGATTCTGGTTAAATATTCCCCTGCTAATAGCTCTTATAGCAATTCCATTCTTGGATATAAGAGGGAGAAATTTGTAACTGCACATAAAAATGCAAAGTGAAAATATAAGTAGCAAAAATTGAAGACCACAGTATATTTTTCTTTACTAGATCCTCATAGATGGGAAGACATTTTGAGATCAGATATTCTAACTATCTGATTTTACAATTAAATAAATCTAAAGCCCAAAGATGTTGTGATTTAACCAAGTTGACATAGTTTTGTGGACATATAACTGGGATTGGAATCTAGGCCTCTTTTATATTCCTCCATCTTCTTCCTCTACAATGAACACTATAGGTGCTTTATTTTTTTCAATAGCCATTTCTTAAAACAGGATCCTGTGATACAGGAGTAAATGCATTAGCAGAAATGGCATATCTCTTTTGTCCAGTTCTCAGAGGATTTCACCCTTTAATTCAGATACTGGGGTAGGGAAAAAGGGTCAAAATGATTAATTTACACAACTAATTGTGGCTATCTTCTCCTAGGCCTAATCCCTTAATTGGGCTTCAGGAAGATGAGTAGCTCCTTAAATTTTTTTTTAGAAAAGAGAGTCATGGAAAAGAGAGCAGAAAGGGATAAGTTAACAAAAAGAGAAGAAAAGAAAAGAAACAAAGAAATGGTGGTGCCAAACAGGGGAGGATAGGGAAAAAATTAATCATAGTGGTTTGCAAATAAGAAATCAAATACAAAACAGAAAGACTATCTTATCTCTCTCATCCCCTCGTTGTCAAGAATAGTTCTTGACAATATTTGATTATGCAAACTTTTTATATAAATTTAGTTTTTCCTTTATTAGCACTCTTCTCCATGCATGCATGTGAATCTTTTTTTCCCATATGGATTACAAGCTCCCAGAGGTCAGGGACCATGAATTGAATCTGTTTACATATATATTCACATCTAGCACAGTGACTTGTTCATGATATCTAGTAAAAACCCAGTAAATCTGAATCTAGCCCAACCAAAATCCTGTTAAGTTTTGGGCTATGACAATATTTATTGATTACCTCTCCAGGTCCCATTTCATTCCCTTCACATGTGTATATAACCTAATTAATGACAATCAGAGTAACCAAATATCCTTGTAATAGACAACTTAACTTGGGTTATTTAAAATTCTAGTTGAACTAAATACAACATGTCCCAAAGGTCTTAGTGCATTGATCATGTTCTATTTCTTATTTGCAAACCACTCAGGTTCAGTTTTCCTATCTTCTCCTGTTTGGCCCACACATTGCTAGCTATTAAGTCCATTAAAGCTTAAAAGTGTACAACATCATTTGAGACACCTCAGATATTAAGGCTTTGTTTTGTTTTATGGAATACTCCCATGATTGGAAATGCACATAAGAAACAAAAGCCTTTCCATATTCTTAGTTGGGGTTAGTCAGTTTTCCCATTGTGCTTTTCATGTCTGTTGCTATATGCATGAAAAAAAATTAAAGGAGGCAGGATTACATAGCATAAAACTGATCATTTGTGGTACATAACTCGCGTCTTTACTCTGAACCTTTATTTTAGGAATTTGGAGAGGGAATTAGAATTTTGTCACAAGAAAGACTATTCTCAGAGCTTTGTCATTAAAAACAAATCTACGATAAAGATTCATCTAAAGGCATTTTCAACTTGCCAGTAAGAAACACTTCCAACATCAACCTAAGTGCTAGCGTAAATTAAGAAAATCAAGATAATTTCTGATTAGCCATTGCTTCCGTAGGCTAATGTATAATAATGCACATACATAGATAAGGCTCAGAGACAGAGAGATCAAAATTTTATGCAAATTGAAAAATTCAGAATGGCAAAAGCTTTTGGCAAAATGATATGGCTTGTCTAATAGAAATTAGCTCTTAAAAGTAGCTGTGATTTTCCTAGTTAGAGCTATACTGGCAATGGCTGAATAACTTACTTGTTTTAAGCTTCTTTCTGGCATAATCGTGTGATTTTGATGTTAGAGTCTAAATAATTTATTTTAAAGTACCAAAATTATGTTAGTTTTAGTTCCCCTTTCATCAGTGACTACAACATATAACCAGAACTATGGCATCTTGTAATTTGACAATCTGGAGAATTGATATGCAATGACTGAAGCTTTAGTACTGCACTATTAGGTACCTTATGGGGGTTTTACAATGTTACTCAGAAGCAAGCAGCATCATATCTTGCTTAGTAGAAGATTCCAGACAAGAAAAGGTAGTTTGACCCTCAAGGTTCTATTCCTTTATTAAAGATTTTTCTGTGTCAGGAGAAATGGGGGCCAAATCCTTTGCACATTGAATACTCTCAAACACCTTATCAATATAGATGCATCTCTTCAACATTATCATCAACATTAAAATAAAGAAACAAAATAAAACACCCCACACACACAAGTAAGCATGGCAAAAACTAGCTTTTTCATTGTCACAAAAATTCTTCATGCTGGTATACAGAAGGTAAGATTTCCTTCAAAGCATTTCAGAAATTAGAGAGTTTAATTTTTTTAATAATCACAGATAAGTCACTTATTACAATGAAAATCTCTGTATTTTATACCTTAATTGGAGACATATATTTGTGTATATACACATACACACACATATATATGATATACATATTCATATGTGCACATGTAAATCTCACTTAAAAGTGACCCAGACAACTCTATAAATCTGGTTCTGTTAGTTATAGGTGATGTACTAAGATGCATTTGGAGAATATATTTTCTACATACATCATCATCATTATCATCATAGCTATAATAGCAAAAAATTTCTGTTGCACTTATTTTGTGACAAGCACTATGCTAAACATTTTATAATTATGATTTCATTCAATCGTTACAACAATCCTGAGAGTCAGGTGCTGTTGTTATAGCCATTTCACAGATGAGCTAGAGGAGCAAACAATGATTAAGTGACTTGCTCAGGTCTTTCTGACTGCGAGAAGTACACTGTAGCACTTAGCTGCCTATTAAAGGTAAATATGTACACATAAATACACATGTATATGTCAAAGTCCAGACGTGTAATTTAAATGGTAGCAAGACCTTCCAGACCTCCGACTGTGGGAAATACTTTCTGCTGATACAGATCACCAATTCATTTGAAACAGCTGTAATTTAGAAATTAACCATGAGCTCTGACATATTAAATGACTTGTCCATGGTCACACAGCTAGTATGCGAGATTTGGACTGGCTCTGAGACTGGCTGGCCATCTGTACACTATTTCTGTGCTACCTTCACGAATGTCCTTCAGATTAATTCCAATGACACCACATAGAGGAAGCATGGCATGTTAGAGTACTACACCCTGCTCCTTATGCTGGCTGTTGTTTGACCCACTCATTCTTCAGGATTAGATTAGTTTACAATTAATTTTTAATCTATCTTTCCATGGCACTTTATTAGATATAATTTTATTGCATTATGATCTGTAAAGGATGCACTTAATATTTCTGCCTTTCTACATTTGATTGTGAGGTTTTTATGCCCTGATACATGGTTAATTTTTGTTTAGGTGCCATGTACCACTGAGAAAAATGTATATTCCTTTCTATTCCTATACAGTTTTCTCCAGAGGTCTATCATATCTGACTTTTCTAAAATTCTGTTCACCTCCTTAACTTCTTTCTTGTTTATATTTTGGTTAGATTTATCTAGTTCTCAAAGGGATGCTTGAGGTCCCTCACTAGCATAGTTTCTCTCTCTGTTTCTTCTCTTAAATCACTTAACTTCTCTAAGAATCTGGATGCTATACTACCGGGTACCTATATGGTTAGTATTGATATTTCTTCCTTGTCTGTGGTATCTTTCAGAAAGATCCAGTTTCCTTCCTTTTCTCTTTTAATTAGATCTACTTTTACTTTTGCTTTGTCTGATATCAGGATTGCTACCTCTGATTTTTTTTTTTTACTTCAACTGAAGCCTAATATATTCTGCTTCAGCCTTTTAATTTTACTCTGTGTGTTTTTAATCCACTCCAGTTTCCACTTCCATTTTATGGGAGAGTTCATCCATTCTCATTCACCATTATGATTAGTAACTGTGTATTTCCATCATATTTTTTGCCCTATATATACTTTTCTCTCTCCTTTCATCCTATCCCCCCTCCCCAGTGTTTTGCTTCGGACCACTTCCTCCCTCAATCTGCCCTCCCTTCTATCAGTCCCTCTCCCCACTCCTACTTCTGCCTTCCATTCTATCCACTCCCTTTTCTTTCCCCTTTCCCTTCCACTTCCCTTTAGTGTACTATAAATTTCTATACCAACTGAGTACGTATGTCATTCCCTCTTTGAACCAAATCTGATGAGAATAAAGTTCAAATGACACTCACCAGGGTTCCCTTCTTTCCCTCTACTGTAATAGGTCTTTTGTGCCTCTTCATGTGATGTAATTTACCCCATTATGCTTCCTCCTTTCCTATTCTCTCAGTGCAATCTTTTTCTTTACCCCTTAATTTTTTTATATCATAACATCAAAGTCAACTTTTATTCATGCCCTCTGTCTTTGTATACCCCTGATAACTGTCCCAAAAGAGATACAGTTCTTATGAGTGACAAGTATCATCCTCCCATATATGGGTGCAAACAGTTTAACCTTATTGAATATCGTGTTTTTTTTTCTTTTCTGTTTATCTTTTTATGATTTTCTTGAATCTTTTGTTTGAAGATGGAATTTTTGTTCAGCTCTGTTCTTTTTATCAGGAAAGTTTGAAAGTCTCCTATTTCATGAATGTCCATCTTTTCCCCTAAGGGATTATGCTCAACTTTGCTAGATAGTTAATGCTTGGTTGTAATCCATGCTTTTTTACTTATGGAAAAACATATTCGAAGTCCTCAGATCCTTTAATATAGAAGATGCTGAGTCCTGTGCAATCCTGACTGTAACTCCTTGATATTTGAATTGTTTCATTTTGGCTACTTTCTATATTTTCTCTTTGTCCTAATTATTTTGGAATTTGAATACAATATTGCTTGGAGTTTTTGTCTTGAGATCTCTTTCAGGAAGTTATCAATGGATTCTTTCAATTTCCATTTTATCCTCTTGGTCCAGGATATCAGGGCAATTGTCCTTGATAATTTCTTGAAAGATGATGTCCAGGTTCTTTTTTTAATTGTGGCTTTCAAGTTGTCCAATAATTCTTAAATTATCTCTCCTTGATGTTTCCAGGTCAGTTGTTTTTCTAATGAGATATTTCATATTTTCTTCCTTTTTTTCTCTTTTTTTGATTTTGCTTGACTGATTCTTGATGTCTCATAGAGCCATTTGCTTCCACCTGCTCAATTCTAATTCTTAAGGAATTATTTTCTTCAGTTAGCTTTTGTGCCTCCTTTTCTATTTGGCCAATTCTAATTTTAAGGTTGTTTCTTTAGTGGATTTTATTCCACCTGACAGATTTTTTTAGGAATTGTTTTCTTCAGTCAATTTTTGTTCTTCCTTTTCCAAGCTGTTGACTCTCTCTTGCAGACCTCTCATTTCTTTTCTCAATTTTTCTCTTATCTCTCTTTTTAACTTTGTAACATCATTTTTGAGTTCTTCCAAGAAGGCTTTTTTTGTGCTTGACACCCATTCATATTTCCCTTTGAGGTTTCACATGTAGTCATTTTGACGTTGTTGTTCTCTTCTGGGTTTGTGTTTTTATCTGCTCTGTTGATATAGTAGCTTTCTATGGTCAAGGCTCTTTTCTGTTTTTTGCTGATTTTTAAAAGTTAACCTTTGCTCCTGGGGTACAGAGAGGACTGTTACAAGCTTCTGGTGATGGAGGCCAGGGGCCTGATCACTCACTTTCTGTGGCAGGGCCTGAGGTGATTGCTGCTTGCCCACTGCACTGTGGTAGCTTGGCCTAATCATACCTGTTGTACCCTGGGTTCTGGGGCTGGCAGTCTGCCCACTGTGCTGGGGCTGAAGGTCTCACGGTTCACTTGCATGTCACTGACCTGCTGAACAAGGGCCATGGGATCATAGCTGCTGATCTGTGCTGTAGCTAAGAACCTCCCACTATCTTACCTAGACACTCCCTGTGCTGGGCTCTGGTCCCCTTTTATCCAGTGAGACACACTCTTCCTAAAGTCATTCTAAGTTCTCTTGGGCTGAAAAATACTTTCACACTGTCTTTTACTGGATTTTATCACTCCAGAATGCTTTTAGAGGCTTGATTTAATGTTGTTTCCAGTGGAAACTGGGGAAAGCTCAAACTACTTCCTGACTTCTCTCTGCCACCTTGATTCCCTGTATATACTTTTAAAAGATCATTGCTTTACATCCATATGTGCCTCAAGTGTCTTTTTAGTTCAGTCTCCTCATTTTACAGATGAGGAAATTAAGGGCAAAGAACAGTAATCTGCCCTATGTCATGTAAGAAGAAGGGATGAAAAGAAAGCTTTGAACCCAGGTCTTTTAGCTCCAGAGCCAGTACTTTTTCTACTCTACTGTGGGACTCTCCCTTATAGCAGAATGCTTTGTATTCTCCCAACACACTGAAGATCCTTAATGACAGAGACTATTACATTTTATATATTCATGTCTGTAGAATATAATATAGTCCAAACCCTAATCTGGGGATATAAATGATTATAGGAAGAATGAGTGAAAATAAAAGTAAAGATTCTTCCCAACCCAATATACCATTTCACAGTCTGAGTCCAATGCTATATTTACAAAGTTTTTTGACACCCTATGCACAAAAATGAATAGGAAAAGCCCCCTGGACCCCAATATAACACTTCTACCATACAAGGAAGGGAATGAGTTTTGGAAATGGACATGCCATTTTTACTATCCCCATTCCGAAACAAAGATGAGGCTAAAAATGAAGAATATATAAGGCTTATTTTATCTTATGCCAGGAGGAAAGACCACAGTTTTCCAAAATGTAGGGGAAAACCATGACAAGACAAATTATTTGAAAAGTATATGTGTATCTGTGTGCATATACATGCATATGTTTGGGAATGAACATTTACACATATATACATGTATGTATGCACTTGTGTGGATAAATGTGTATTTATATTTATATGATAGCATTTCACTGCTTCAGAAAATAAATGACCAATCCATATGGGCAATATTTAACAAATCCCTGCATTGAAAGGAATTCCATTTAATCAAATATTTCAGAAGAATTTTAAGTTAGAGTAGATGTGTTTAAGTTCAGGGTTTCAGTCCAGATTTTCCATTTACTGACTATGTGACCTTGATCAAGTCATTGAACTTCCCTTAGTTTAAATTTCCACATCTCTAAATTTTGGATAATAGTACTTACCTGATCCACCTTACAGGTTTGTGGTGAGGACTAAATGAAATCATATGTGTGGAAGTAAGCATTTTTTTGACTTAAGCACTATAAAAATAGAAGTTGAAACATTACATAAAAATGATTTATTGAAAGGGTGTTTCAAGACTAAATATCTTTTATAGTCAGTGTCTACATGCTTGACAGAAGTACCATTTTAAAATCATTCTGACCATAATTTTTGGTCAAACTCTGTGGAAGTACAAATTGTTATGCCTGAGACCCCATTAGGCCACCCTTCAGGAAGGGTGAGCAGCCTCAGAGCATGTAATCGGGTATGTAGTTGGACGATGAATCTGAATTACAGACTCATCACAGGCTCATTCCTTCAGTCTGGTCTCTCCTAATGCATACTAAGAAAGGTCACAGTGCATAAGATATTTAAGAGAATGCAAAAGCCATATATAGCAATTATTTTTGTAAGTACCTCCCTTGGGAATGAGTAGAAAACATATTATCCAAAGATATGGTTTTGGGGTTTTTTTTGTTTTTGATTTTTTAGGGGAAGAGGATTATGAGGCAGTGGACACCCAGGTTATCATGTTAACTATAGCCATACATTCCCAATTTTCTGTCTCTGTCTCTCTCTCTCTCTCTCTCTCTCTTTCTCTCTCTCTCTCTCTGTGTGTGCGTGTGTGTGTGTGTGTGTGTGTGTGTGTGTGTGCATCTCTTCCCACTTTCAATATACTGAGTTCTGGGCCTATCTCATAATGTGTAGAGTAAATGCCTCTATAGCTTATCAAGGCTAGCTAAGGCAGTCTTACTATCTATGTGTGGAACTGCATATTTCCCCCAAAGAATAAAAGACCATAACTCCTTCCTTGTCCATTCATGGTCAGGCTCTTTGCCTCCCCACTACAGAGACTCAGTATTATAAATTGCCTTAATTGTACCTACCCATAGAGAGATTATATCCAGTTGAAAATTATTGCCAGGACAGTTCTGGGATTACTTTATTACTAAAGCTGTAGATTTAAGCTAAATTTTAATTTTTGATGAGCTATGTACATAAATACCTTCTTGATTCCATCCCATTTCAATGAGAGACTTAAAAAATAAGGTGTTAGGGTTTTAACTTTCTTAAACAAAATAAAATACTTAGGAATACATGGAGTACATGCCTGCTTTGGACTATACCAAACTATTATCTGGTTTGTTTGCTTTGGAAAAAGAATACATATAATATTATTTATTGTAAGTTTTGACTTATAAAACCTCTAAATTCCTTTCATTGATGTACCTTAAGGAGAAGAGGGTTGTTCTGGGGAGCAAAAAGGGCATGGACCTGACATGTATAGTAACTCCCTTTACTAATGCAAACAGGAAACTTGCCTATAATGTCTAGTTGGAGAAAGTTTTCTGGATCTCTGAGAAGTTAGGTGACTTTCCCATGATAAATACCTATTATGTATTCCTGAAGCGGGACTTGAACTCAGGTCTTCCTGACTCCGAGATTGGGCCTCTAACCTCTGTGCCATGCATTCTTGCTTTCACTTCATAGAAGCTGCATATGAGAAATCTAAAACTGCTCTTGGGGGGAAATGGGAAATATCCAGAATAGCAACAGTCCTGAAGTCATAAAATCATAATATAAGTCTAAGATCAATTCAATAAACATCAGTTGCTTTTGCTTTAGTGAAATGAATGTTTTAGTCATGGTGATTTTCCTAATAGAGTCGACAAATTGTAAGACCATGAAACAAAACAACAGTATTTATCCAGGTTACTCAGCTCCCCTTGCTGCTATAACATCATTAGCATAGTCATCTCTCTGATTTTCTTTTGGCTGTCTCTCTCCTAATAGCTCACATCCATTAATGACCACATTTGCTTTTATAAAAAGAATAATTGCAGGGAAATTAATTTATATGGCCAACCTCTTGCAGAAAATCAAGGTAATGGGGTTATTTGCATATGGTGTAGCTTGTGTTTTATAATCAGCCATTTAGTTCTTAAATGTTTCAAGACTGTGTCTCAAATGTATGCTACATATATCATTGCAGAACAACATTCACTTAAGTGGCCTGCATTCTGGGTTATGTATCCTATCTAAGTGAAAACATATCTGTAGGAGATATAAAAATGCTGCTTCTACTCACTTCCTAAGATATCACTTCATTAGGGTGTCCTGGTTTTAAAGTCTATTTCAGAAGAGCACAAGCTCTGGAAAGGCTTTTCATACAGAAAAGGCATTCAATGTTGACCAGACGATGGACCCTGTGTCTTTGCCATCCCTGGACAAGCATACTTGAGTGTAAGGAAGGTTGTCATCCAAATGGTGGGTCATGAGGTGATGGATTTTTTTTTTTTGCATAGTAATTCCTGAAAATGTGGATTGTTGCTGTTTTCTCTTATTGTCAACAGCGTCTAGGAGAGTGCCTTATATATACTTAAATATTCTAATGAACGACTGATCCCTCCCATTTCAGTATTTTGTCAAAGGGTCCATATTGCAATCCATCCATGTCTGTCCATACAGGGTGATTTCTATCCAGGTACTCTCACAGGTTCACCACAGGGGTTCCTTCTGATGTTTCCTTGCTTTCTCTTAACATAGGGAATGTATAACATGGGCTTTGTTGCAGTACCCATTGGGCTATCGATGTCCCCATGTGAACATCTTTCTGTAGCCAGATTCCTTACTCTGCATTGCCTTTCTAATTTCTGGTTTATAATATGTTGCCACCTAATCACACTTGGCAAGCATTTTGACACTGCTGTTAGGTGAGGGTAAGCATTTAATGAGCAATCATTAAATTGAAAAGCAATCTGCCTCAGCGGAGAGAATATTCACACCAACAAAAATAGAGATTTTTTTGGAGGAACTATTGAACTGTGGAATTTAATGGAAAATTTTAAAATATCAAAGAATTTGCACAATAGGTATGTTTTCACAAATCTTTCCAAAGATATTCTAAAATTTATTTACTGGGATTCCTGGATGAGATGATTTAAATTAGGAAACAGTTATTCAAAAGAGAAGTTGGCAAGCACAATTTGTGGCATAAACTTTTTTTAACTGAGTAAAAATAAATTCGAATATGCTAGAAATGTTCATTCTCAGGGACATATACAGAAAAATTCATATAAAATGAAGTAATTATTGCATATGACAATGGTAACAGGCTTCTCTTTAGATTTTCTCTCCCCTGAAGTGCTATTACATCTTAATAGACTTTGACATTCTCTCAAAGTCCTCGATATCATTGTCCATGACCAGAAGGAACATCTATGACTTCATTCTGCAAAGCTGATAAAAGGAAGAGATATTCAGGAGTTTGGATGGCAATGCCTGAAAGTAATTCCTTCACCTTGACAGACTTAGGTCACATTGTGATGCTGTTAGGGCATTTTCTAGCCCTGGACAATTTCCTGATAATCAATCTCCTAAATGCAAGGCAGCCCAAAATATGAAAAGCTGAACAAAAGGCTCTGGGCAGATGTTAACTTGTTCACTGTCACCATTGTGAGCTTTAGAGTCAGGATAGTGGCACAAGAAAGTTGAGAGTTAAAACAGGAATTCTGATCATGAAAAAACTTTTGTGTCTTTTTATCCCATTCTTTTAAAGAATTCATGATGACTCATGCAGGGGAGAATTTGGTATCAAAGATTTAAAGCTAAAAAACATCTTAGCAGTCTTCTGTTAAAACCCCTTCATCTTTCAGATGAGAAAATCGAAGGCCCAAGAATGAATCTGAATTCAAACTCAGGTCCTGGGACTCTAAGTTTGTTATTTCAACTTCAGCACTCTTTCCCATTTGACACCACTAATCCCTATGAAGCCCATTCACATCTAAGAGCAGGACACCGGCCATCTGAGTATAGGCCTAAATTTGGTCATAGCATTAATATTATACTGCCAAAAAATCCCAATGTACAGAAGTTAAAATAGAGAAATTGCCATGCCTTGTTTACCCATTAAGCACTGCCTGGAGTCACCAAAAGTAAATGAATACTCTTCACATTCATCAAAAATGAGAATTTTCCTAAACAAATTGGCAAAAACTGGGAAGATATCTTTGGAGCTGCCACCCCAATAGCTATGCAGAGTTTAAGTACTGCAGGATCACTTCCATCTATAACTGCCTGTAAAGAAGAGCCTTAAACATATGATTTTTCCCTTTTTTCCTGATTCATAAGAACACTGGCTTATGAGTAAATTATTCCTTCGGCCCTTGGCATCATTTATAGAATGTAAATGTGTAGGAAAATGATCAAGTATCCTATTTTAAAACTTCTAGAACTCCCTCATACAGCCTTCAATTACACTGCTGCAATGAGTGGCTCTCATATTGATAAATAACCAATCAAAAGAGTTTATTTGACAATAAGAGCAGGAAAAAGTGGTGGGTGAATGACTTTTGTCCAGACAATAATATACAGTTGCATGAAGAACCTATTGAGTTAGTCCATCAGTACATTATATCAGACAAACATAGACAGTGAACTGGGCACAAAAATGAATAGGATGAAGAGATCAGGACACTTTGGAAAACTGCATAGAATTTTCATCAACCACAAATTGTTCCCTGAAACAAAACTACAACTTTTTAACACTAATGTTCTTCATTTAATGCTGGATAAAAACAAATCATAAAGCACTCAAATCTCCAAAGATCAAAATAGTAAGTGATGCAAATAATAATTAACAGATGAAGGCATAGGTAGGCTGTAGCATACTGGTTGGCGGCTGTCCATTCTGGAAGAGGACCTAAATGATATCACTATGTTGAAGTCAAGGTTCAATGTGTACAGCTGTGGCTGAGCAGACCAATATGAGTTTGTGAGGTCCTAGCACAAGTCAGGCACAAATAATCCATACGAACATTTGGAGTGGACCTGTCTAAATTTGCACATTCCATATTTCTTTTGATCTACTGCAATTCTGCTGTGTTTATAAAGCACAATATCTTCTTTGAAATGGGCATTAGTTGCTGAGCAGCCTTTTGCCAATGTCTCACATGTGCTGTAATTGATTCCAAAGTTCTTCAAAGAGGCCTTGAGAGCATCCTTGTATCCCTTCTTCTGTCCTTCATATGAGCATTTGCCTCATGTGAGTTCTTCATAACATAGTATTTTAGGCAAATATATCTTTGAAATTCAAACAACGAGACCAGCCCATCAGAGTTATAATCTGTGCAGTAGATTTTGAGTGCTTGGCAATTTAACTTGAGAAAGGACCTCCGTGTCTGGTGCCTTACCTTCTTGGGTGATCTTCATAATCTTCCTGAGACAATTCAAATGGAAGCAATTCATGGTATGTTTCAGAGGCATGCAATAATGAGATCAGCACAATGGCTCCGTAGACCTTCAGGTTGCTAGGCAGTCTAGTACCTCTTCTCTCCCACATTTTCTTTGGAGCCTCCCGAACACTGAGCTAGCTCTAGCAATGTGTGCATCAACTTAATCACCTATGTGTACATCCCTGGAGATTATACTGCCAAGGTAAGTGAACTTATCCACAGAATTCAATATTTCTCCATTTGACATAACTGATGGTTCTGGTATGGATGGTATGGTGCTGCCTGGTGGAGAACCTGTGTTTTCTTGGTGTTAATAGCTAGGCGAAAATTAATACAAGCAGCAGAGAATTGATCCATACTTTATTGTATCTCACCCTCGAGAACTTCAAAGAGTGCACAATCATGAGTCCAGAGAAGATGACCCTACGAATTGGGCCAGCTATGTGCAGGGCTATGGCTACAGCTCCAAGTCTATCTTCGCCTGCTGCTTCATCACTTGTCTGTTGCTATAGGACTTTAAGTTAGGTAAAAATAGTAAGATGGTATGGCTGATGTCATTTGATCTGTGCATAAATTAGATTAATGTGAGGCAGAATTGTTCAAAGTCATCAGCCTCACTATCTCTTCCAAAATCATCAAAGTCCAATGGCAAGACAAAAGTCAAGATTACTGGTGATAGCTTGGGATGCAGAGGATGACCTTGGCATCTTTAATGTCTCACCAAGCCCTAAGCTTTCCACTGTACTTGCTTCAGCCACCTTTATGGGTACTGGAACAAATTGTTCGTCCACCCATTCTGCTGGAGTTGGGGGGTAGTCTTCACATGCTTTGGGTAGACACCTCCTAATTCATCAACAGGGGTCCTTGGTTACCTTTAACCTGGTTTAGTCCATCTAGCAAAATAGTTTACCAGGGTGTGGCCACTGAACATTCTACACCTTCTCAGAGTCACAGGTGAGAGTTGGGTGAATCTGGTAGACATCAAAGGTGGAAAACAGCCTTGAAAAGGCCTCAGTGGGCCTCACACCACATATACTAGTCTTCATTGAACACACCCTAAGCCCTAGCATGTGGCCAATGACTTGTAGGCAAACGATGTCATAAAAGATATCATTTATGAGATATATAGCTAGAAAAGGAGTTAGGCCTGCCAGAACAAGTTAGAGATAACATGTAGATGACCTGAGTGCCGAAGTTGTCCCTAAGAAATGGGAAAGTAAATTCTCTTCATGATATAGAGGGGACATGTATAATCAATCAATCAATCAGTAAACATTTATTCAGTGCCTACTGTGTGCCAGGCATTGTAATAAGCATTGGGGATACAAGAAGAGGCAAAACACAATTGCTCCCTTTCTTGCCATCTATTGGGATGAGACAACATGAAAACATACATATGCAAAGTAAGCTATGTATAGGATAAATAACAAATAATTAACAGAGAAAAGATATGAGAATTCAGAGGGATTACGGAAGGCTTCCAGTAAAATATGGAATTTTAGTTGGGACTTAAAGAATAAATCTCAAAATGAAAAAATATATTCATAAGTTGCAACACACAGCATTGGGAGGAAGTTACATCAATGAAATTATGAATCTATCAAATTACTAGAGGTAGTGCACTAAAATGAAAAGAATACTAACTTTGGAAGTCATATGATGTGGTTTCAATTTTTTCCTCTGTAAATTAAACCCCATATGACTTTGGATAAGTCCTATTGCAGTATTCAAAATCTGTGAAGAAACAAATATACAATAATATCCTCATTAAAGTCACACACAAAAATACATAAAACAAAAATCTAAAACCTCCTTAAGGAAAATGTTTTGCCTGCCAATATTTAAGAGATTCCAGACAAATGAATCACAAAGTTATCCCCAAATTCAACAGATTTTTTAGAGTTTATAATGTTAAATATAACAGCTCCAGAATGTTACTTGTAGCAATTCAGTGAATTTATTTTTTTCACTTTCTAACAATCATTTTTTCTCATATCACCCTTCTACCAAAATTATTCAGATGCTGAGAAGAGAATAATTTTGGTTTGGATCATTTCCTAAGTCATGAGGTTACTTGGTATCTGATCTTTTGATCTAGATTTGGGACTAGAGAGGGAAAGGGGCTGGACCTCTGATTTGACTCATATTAGAATCTCTCAGATGAAGCTGCTGTCCCATACCAATGTATGTTGGCACCTTCTCTGCAGCTTATAGTCTAGTTGCCTAGAAAGTTAAATGATTTTCTCAGGGTCACACAGTATTTGTCATAGGCAGAACTTGAACTTGGCTCTATTTGGCAACAGACTGGTCCTCAAGGTTTTAAAATCTGAAGAACTATGAGATTTTATGTTGAAGTAGGCAAAAGGTGATGATGCCACTTATCAATGACCATGAATGACCTTTGAATAACATCAATGAAGCTAAAAACTGGGGTTAAAAATTCCTTTGGAAGGGCAGCTAGGTGGCGCACTGAGTAGAGCACCAGCTCTGGAGTCAGAAGGACCTGAATTCAAATCCAACCACAGACACTTGACCACTTATTAGCTTTGTGACCTTGAGCAAGTCACTTAATCCCAATTGCCCTATCTTCCCGCCCTCCCAAAACAATGAAAATTAAAAAAAAATTCCTTTGGAGTCAGGATAAATACTCGTGGATATTCTTTTATCTGTATCTCTAACTATGTTTTCCTTTTTTTTCTATTGAGTTAGAGGACCTGCTCTAACTAGTCTGTATTGATGACTGTACACTTTGCAATCATTCAACATGAGGAGGAATTGACATGGATCTATGAAAAAGGGAGGAAAGAGCAGCCAGACCCCTAGTTCTCAGCCTGCCTTTAAACCTCTTCTTCCTCCTCTTTCCCTTTCCTAGATCTTTATCATGAATTTTTAGGTTTACAACGCTTTGCCTCAGAGACCATTTGATTCAACTAACTCCTTCAAGAATCCACTGTATGACAATCCTGATAATCAGGCTTTCAACCACTGCTTGAACACTTTCAATAAGGATGAGCCAACCATCTCTAGTGGACTTCCTTTTCACCTAAGACAGTCCCAATTTTTTAAAATAAACCCCACTTCACATTGTGTAAGTTTTCCTCTTTTCCATTAGCTACCATTTTCTAGCTTTTGAGGCCATTTGGCACATTTAATGATTCTTTTACTACATGTCAGCCTTTCAAATCCTTCATGACAACTATTCTATCCTCTTTAAGCAATCTCTTTTCTAGGCTAAATTTCTCCAGTTCTTTTAATTAATCTTTATTTTGCATGACTTCAATAGCCCTTTACTCTTTTTGTCACCTTCCTCTGAGTGTCCTCATATTTATAATTATCCTCCAATAATATCTCCCACAGAACTGAAGACAGTATTCCAACTGTGATCTGACCAGTGAAGAATCCAAACTGATTATCATTATCAGTAAACTATGTCCCTTAATGTAGCCTAAATTCAGAGTGGCTGTGGGGAGTGCCATATCACACTACTGACATACTGAACCAGCAACCTGCTAAAACCCCATGTGTTTTCCTCCACTAATTACTATCTACACTTACCTTCACTATCCTGTAGTTCAGAAGTTGATTTTTTGAAGCTAACTGTAAAATTTTGCATTTGTCCCAATTATCCATAATCCTTCCAAAGCAAATACAGAATTAGCCTTACAACCAAGAAGACCTGAAATTAAGTTTGCATTCTTCCACATCACTGCTGTGTGACCCTGGGCAAATTTTTCAACCTCTCAGTACTCTAGGCAGTTCTCTGAGAACTTATTGCAGAAAAAGTGCCTACCTACATTAATATAAGGAGCTTCCTCATCCAGTAGTCCCGTATATCAGTGAAATGACAGGTTCAGTCCCTAACCTCAGTCCTCATTCTCTATCCCTAAACATCATCATATTAGATTTGGCCTAATGTCTTTTCACTTCCCAAAACTTAAGATGAATATTCCCTGAGAATTATGGCCTTGTCCCTCTTCTCTTCCTTCTTTTCACATTCACCTTCAGCTCCGTAATTCATTTTCATAGCTTCAAGTCTTTCCCCTAGTCAAATGACTCCTAAACCTTTATGTTCATCTAAGTCTTCTTTTCTGATTTCCAGACTCATATCTCCAACTATCTCTAGAAAATCTCTGTTTGGAAGTCATAACACCATTTAAAACTCATCATGTCTAAAACAAAGTATGTTTTCTTCCTACCTAAATCCAATCTTCCTTTTGACATCAGTCTTTTAAAGAATAATGTTACCATTCACCCAGTCTCTCAAAT
This sequence comes from Trichosurus vulpecula, assembly GCF_011100635.1. NCBI lineage: Eukaryota > Metazoa > Chordata > Mammalia > Diprotodontia > Phalangeridae > Trichosurus > Trichosurus vulpecula. The sequence continues at coordinate 129,791,642 of NC_050577.1, read as the reverse complement.
TTTCAACCTTGATATAATGTTTGTCTCTCCATTCTCCATTACCTTCCACATACAATTGACAATTTTCCTTAACATTGTTCACAAACATCCCTTTTCCTCTATTCCTGCTGCCTGTAATAAAACTATATCCTGTTCCCTGAAGAAATGGATAATTATCTTTGTTATCATAACATACAACAATTCAATAATTTATTCATGTTCTTGCCTGGTGCCAACATTCATTTGCATTCTATCTTCAGACTTGATTCAAATAAAAATACTTCAAAAATAAATCAAGAAAAACTTTGAAGGTTTTGTAGGAAGAAAATTAGATTGGGAATCAGGAAGCTTTCTCCTCTCTTCCCCACCCCCCCCACTCTGAATTAACTTCTTTAATCCTGGCTAAGTCACAACCTTTCTAAGAATATTTTCTGAAGCATAAAATAAGAGGGTTGATCTCTGTCTTTCCTTCTAGCCTTTAAAGCTCTGTGAAATCCACAAAGCCTGAATTCTTAAATATCTTAGAAAGAAAATCATAACCAATGCTTTGGGAGATGTTATTAGAAAGTGAAAGAATGAATTTGTACTGTGATAGAGGAAGCATAAGCATTTCTACCATTTTATTTCAAACAAGTATTTTCAAAGAGTCATAGAAAGCTCGAGTTCAATAATCTATGGTAAGTATGCAGAGGGACAAACTATGAAAAAGCAACTTCCTAGAACTACAAATAGATCACAATGATGGTCACATCAAATGAGACAGAAAAGTCTAAAAGAAATGTATCTTTTTATAAGTAGCTCCAGATCCATTTATTGTGCTTATGGAGAGATTGCTATATCCATGCATTATATTCTTCCACCTAGCTATAAAAATGACAAAAAATCAGAACACAAAACCAGTTTCTTATCAATCAGCCAATAGCTCCTGAGAAAATACTGATGAGATGGTAGAGCAATCTTTTAAAATGCCGAGAAGTCACACAAAGATTGTCATATCATCAGTACCATTATACATCCATAGATGAGTGATGAAAATAACAACAAAATATTATGGCTGCAATAAAGGCTCAATTAAAGGGTAGTCAGTGGGTCTTTAATTCCAAATGTGAAGGATAAAGAGCAAAGTTCAAAAGAGACTGTGTAAGTTGAAAAAGGCAAACAGTTCAAGAAATGTTTCAAGAATTCAAGATTTAATAAAGCCTAACAAAGAGGGAAGATTCTCAAGAAAGGAAGGTTAAAATGGGAATGAGTCTATGAAAGTATAATACTGAATGATGAAATTGTTCTAACTACTCTCTCAAAACAACCAAAAGAGGAACAAATATAAGTTATGTAAATACAGAGAGCAACATGACAGAATATGCCTAAAATCATTGAAATAACTCATTTATTCCAATATGCACTGAGTTCCTATTGTGTACAAGGCCTGAATTTTAAGTCCCTATAATAGGTGTTAGGGACATAAAGACAAAAATGAAATAATCTCTCCTCAAGGAGTGATTCCCTTTAAAGTATCTGGTTTCTACAGGATGTTAACAGTAATAGTATGAGGAACTAGGGGGAAAGTCAACACAAAGTAAAGTGAAGAAAGTAAGAACAACTTTTAAAAATATTTCAAGTGAATGTGTTTTTTTTTTTTTTAGTGTCTGGGGCTTGTTTGTGGCAAGTACTTGCAAAGAAGTTGTGATTCATTTTCTAATCTTTGTACCCAAGAATTTTACAGAATGTTCGTCTTTTTTGCATTCTCTGTTTTGGACAGATTTTTAGCTTCCGTAGCTCAATGCATTAGGGGAAAATGCTAACCAAAGAAAGCACTGGCTTTTCATTAAAGGGAAAGTGAAAACTAATGTTATATGGTAATGAGAATAAAGAGACAGACGTTTCTAATGCTTTTAAATTCAGGCTTTAAAGAAAAGGTCACTTACAGTTAGATAACCAGAAAATGTGGCCTCTGTAATGGAATTGGGAAAGCCAACGAGAAGAGAGAAGTAGCTAATCAATGGTTACTTTAAGAATATTCTCTGACAAAATGTTTACTTTAGGAATCTTTAAGAGAGTGACTCAGATATTCAGATTACTACCTTACTTATTATTATTATTCAAATATATCTTAGATGGAGAGTTAGGGCCTAATTACTAAGAAATGTATAGTCCACCTTAAGAAAGAGAAAAAATTCTATTATATTCTAATTTAGTATGCCTTTATACCTGGAAAGATACTGTAATTGAGGTAGGAGTTTCAGGTAGAGAATTCAAAATAACCCCAAGAAATTAGAACTAAAATGATTTAATTAGTTAGAAATAGAGAACATATTACTGGATAATAATATACTCCCAAATAATAAAAGGCCTATGAAGAACAGCCTATGGAGTGGATATTTGAGAGAAAATGTCATATTTTAAATTATATTTTATTTTTTCAATTAAAATTTTTTCTTCCACATCCAACTATCAAAAAAAGAATAACTAGACTTTAGTTTTACAAACATGCATAGTCAAGCAAAACAAGTTCTCACTTAACCATGTCATATATAAAAAGCTTTGCGAACTTTAATGTGCTATATAAATGCTAGCTATAGTTATTCAATATTGTTATGGAGATAATAGGACAACTATTTGTACAATATTTCAGACTAGTTGAATGACACCATCTAAAGAGTGGTTATTAATGGTTCAAAATTGTTGAATAGATAGGTCTCTAGTGGAATAACTCCTGAAATTTTTCCTTGAACTTGTGCTGCTGATATTTCTTCCATGACTTGAATAAAATCATAGTTCATTTATCAAATTTTTGGATAATACAAAATGGGGAATAATATCCAATAAATTGGAAGCATCAGGATCTCAAACATGCTAGATCAATGGGCTGAATATGGTAGAATGAACTTGAAAAAAAGATAAATGCAAACTCCTATATTTGGTTCAAAAAATTAACTTCACATGCATAAGATAGGGGAAGTATGGTTAGATAGAATTTTGTCTGAAAAATTCTAGATATTTTCACAAACTTTAAGATGAAATTTTCATAAAATTAGAAGTGATAACTCTCATGTACTCTGTTCTGATCATGTGGGGAATGAGTATTATGGATGTTGCATTTTATGAAAGAGATTGGCAATTGTAAAGCTTCTGAAAGAAGGTATCCAGGATGCTGAAGACAGTGAAGATTATGCATAGGAGAGTTGGTCAAAGAAACTAGGGATGTTTAGCATAACAGAAAATCCTTGGAGTGAGGGGGATGTGGTAACTGTCTATAAGTAATTTGAAGGGTTGAAATAGAAAAGTCATTTACCATATCTATGATTTTATTTGTACAAGTTATCCAACTTATCCCAAGCTCATCCAGTCATATAAGATAATATACATAAAGTGCCTTAAAAGATTTAAAGCACTAAACTTGAAAAAACAGGAAAATGATAAATGCTGGAAAGGATTGCAAGAATTGGAACACTGTTACATTATTGGTGGACTTGTGAATGGATCCAGTCATGCTGGAGAGCAATTTGGAACTATGCTCAAAGGGCTATAAAAATGCACATACCCTTTGACCCAGCAATACCACTTCAAGGGCTGTATCCCGAAGAGATCGCACAAGTAGGAAAGGGACCCATATATACAAAAATATTCATAGCAGCTCTATTTGTGGTAGCAAAGAATTGAAAATCAATGGCATGCCCATCCATTGGGGAATGGCTAAACAAGTTGTGGTATATAAATATACTAGAATACTATCATGCTATAAGAAATGGGGAAGACAGACTTCATAATAACCTGGAAAGACCTGCATGATCTGATGTTGAGTGAGGGGAGCAGAACCAGGAGAACATTGTACACAACTACAGTCATATTGCTTCTGTGATGACTAACTTTGATAGACTTGGCTCTTCTCAGCAATACAAGGCTCAAAGACAACTCCAAAGGACTCATAATGGAAAGAGCTATCTACATCCCCAGAAAGCACTATGGAATCTGAATGCAGATTGAGGCAAACTCTGTGTTCTCTTTCTTTTTCTCTTTTTTTGGTTTTGTTTCCTGTTTCTCATGATTCATTCCATTGGTCATAATTCTTCTTTACAACTTGACTATCATGTAAATAAATTTAATGTGAAGGTATATGTAGAATATATATCAGATTCCATACCATCTTGGAGTGGAGGAAGGAGGGGAGAGAGGGAAGAAAATTTGTACCTCAAAAACTTGTGGAACTGAGTACTATAAACTAAAAATAAAAATCTAATTAAAAAAGACTTAAAGCACTAAACAAAAAGTTGATATTATTTCTATCACTAATAATAATAATAATAATGTCAGTGTCTTCATATATAAAATGAGCATGATAACATTTTATCTGCCAAACACACAATTTTGTTATGAGGATTAACTGATATACTTTACCTTAAAGTACTTTGCAGTAATAATTTGCAAGAAGAATGTATATAATTATGGACCTACACTGAATTATATAATTTAATTCCAACACTCATTTATTAAATACCTATTGATAACAAAAAAAAAACAGTTGCCATGGGATGAGATGGAGAGGGAGAAAAGTTTGTTCCTTAGTTCCGTGTTGATAAATGCAACAGATAGGACCAAAGTATGAACAAAATACATCCATTAAAAAATTTAAACAGAAGTTTCATTTTAGCATGGTAATCATATCAACAACTTCTTGAAAGCACCTACTTAATGTGACTTTATTATAAGTAGCTTAAACAGAAGAGGAAACTCTCTTGAATAAATGTAGTTTAGTTGTCCTCAGCTTCCCTTTCTTCTATAGAAAATACAGTCGCTTAAGACCCTTTACAACTTTCAGGTAATAAGCCCCTGAAAGAACAACCACAGCACTATTAAAAAAAAGAATATGAAAGAAATTTAACATATCTGGGTAAGGTAAATAGCAGGCCCTTCCAGCATGCACATAAACTCTTGGCACTTAATTGCATATTGTTTAAGAATGAGCGTTATTTATTTAATAATCTATAGCAAGTCCTCTGAACCCTCCTTGAGCTCTCTCATGCCAAGGCCTATTAGGAATTTTGAATTGAATGATCAGACTGTTAGACTATAAAACTTACAAATGAGCTATTACTGTCTATTAGGTCAGCACAGGAGTCATCTATGTACTATCTGTTTTTGAAAGTGCTCATAGCATTTTAAAAATAAACATTACAAATATGTAGCCCAATTTACAGGGATAAAAGAATTTATTGACTTCTTTCAAAATCCAAACCATGACTGTTTTCTAGAAAAGTCAAATACTTGGAAAAATAAACTTATTTCTTTTACAATGTCATTTCTGAAAGCACAGCATTGCCCAGAATTGACAGGCGGCATTTACATTTAGTGGAAAGATGTCTTTCTGATTGTATCCACCTGAGTAGAATGTATTCTCTTTAATTTGAGGAAGGAAAGTGGGACTATTTTTTTTTATTTTGACTTTATTTACCTAGCGCCTAGCACTGTCTTGCACATACTGAGTGTTTAATAAATGCTTCTGGTTTTGCATTAGATAACTTCTTATTCAAATGAATAGTCAATCACTCCTACTACGGATTGTGTTTTTAAATAACTTCCCTCCCTACTTAATTTAAAATATGATTTGTTTTCTAAAAATTCAATTTATAGAGAAGTTTTTTCTTTTAGAATTTACTGATGATGTCAGCCACTGATTTAACAAGCATATATTAAATGCTTACTATGTACCAGACACTGCGCAAAATAGGCACATGTGTTTCATGAAGGTATTGTCAATCACATATAACATAGGAAATCATTGTTTCTATTAATTCAACAAATATGAGATAAAAAGAAATGATGAAATTCTGAGAATATCATAGAATGAAAGATGTGAGATATATTGAAATGTTATCTAGCCCAGCTTCTTATCTTTGGGTAAGGCGAATCCATTACCAATAAAATCAGATTTAAAAAATCTATTCCCAAGAGGAATTGAAGAGAAGGTCATAGTTCTTATAATATACTGGTAATGGATTCAATAAAGATTTTATTCTAATACCTTCAAGTACATAGAAGCTACAGTGTCTGCTGGAAGCTCTGGCTTGATTGCCTGCTAAGTTCCCTCCAAGCCTACCTTTCCCTATTAAGTTCATCTCTTTCCCTTCTAGCTTCTCCACCACTTAGACCTTATGGTTATTTATCCCATCCCATAAACAACCAAGAAGAATTTCGATATAACCTATACTCTTTGGTGTTGTAACTTTCATAACATCAAAGATCACATGATGAAATGGAAAGATCTCAATTTGGAGGCAGAAGGCCTGAATCCAGCTTTTATATCCACTATTGTCTCATTTTCCCTGAAAATATGTTCACCTGGATAGTCACCTTGATAGTCACCTAGTCAGTCCATTAAGCAGTCAGAAGAGTAAGGGAAAAACATGAACTGGCCTGAGAAAAAATGGAATATCTGATCACTTTAATGATAATGTAGATAGTGGCACAGATCTTTTATTTATCCAAAAATTATTTATACTGACCTATTGAAATGATAACTGTTATCATTTTTTCATCTTACCCTACCTGGAACCAGGCCTAGTCTCTGTTTTGGCAAAATGATACCATCTGGGATTTGTATAACACTTTTCATTAAACAAAACACTTCCACAGCTTAGAGTGCTCAGATTAGAACAGGAAGACACAAATTCAAGCCTTACTTCAGATACTTAGTAGCTGTGTGACCTGAGCAAATCATTTAAGTTCTCTTAATCTCAGGCTTTTCATCTGTAAAAACAAAATTGTAGGTCATAATAACACCTATCTCATCAGTTTGTTGTAAGATTCAATATGATATGTATATCTTGCTGTATTTGTCTCTATGCATGTCTCTATATAGTATATGTATTCATATATAGATATAATAAATATAATGGGCATGTTGTACATATATGTTTATATATGTACACACATATATGTGTGTATATGTATATATATATACATATATATATTATGTACAGTGTGTGTAAGCTATCCTTATTAACTTTATCATCACTCATATCCAACAAATTCGAACCTCAGAACAATCTTGTGAATTAAGTAGGTCAGATGTATCCTATTTAAAGATGAAGAAACTAAGGCACAGAAAAATCACACAACATGCTTCTGAAAGTCACATAACTAGTTATAGTGTCAGAGCCTGATCTAAGGTCATCTTTCCCAAATTCCTCTGCAATATTCTTCCTCTTTTATTTCTAAAATTCTACGAATCAAGCTTAACTTTGAACTCAGTTTTAACAATGACCAAATAGTATTACTACTGTCTCTGCCTCTTGCCAGGCTACCTGTTGTGAAGCAGTTGCCAGTGACAGAGTCGCTCTTATTTTCTCTTCTACTAATTGTCTTCTAACAAATTCTACAAATGTTTGCATTTTTGGGGGGGGAACACAAGTTGTCTATTAGCCTAATAATCCTTTGTCAAAAGTATTTAATCATGATTCCCCATGTAAAATACTCCTGAACAGAGTCTAATGAATATTCTGCTCCTGAATGCACTTATACCTATATCATTATTTCCTTAGCTATTTAGCCATAGATATTCCATGTGAGGGAAATACAGAAGTATCATTGCTCCCACTTAACAGAGCAGTAAACTGAATCTCTGAGAGTCTAAGTAGCTTGCCCACTGTCATTGGACAGATAGTAAGTGTTAGAAGAGGGATTTAAAATCATGCCTTTGTGGCTCCAAGGTCAACGCTTTTTCTGTTCTACTACAATTATCCCTCAGATAAGGAAACTGAGGCCTCATGAGGTAAAATAACATAAAGCCAGAATTGAAACTCAGTTTCTGTGAGTATGGCTCAGTAGTATTTGAACTGCACCAGACTTCCTGTAGCCTCTACACAAAGTAAATTAGGAACCAGGCCACTCATTTCAGACCTAAATCCACTCTGGCCTGCACCAAATAAGCAAAAAACATTAAAGTTTTCTAATGTGAATTATCCACTTTCCTAATACACACAACTAGGAGTATGCTAGAGTTGGTTTACACAGGTTCCCATGAACGAACTCTTGAAATTTTAGAGTTAAATTTTTAGTTTGAGCACTTATACTTAAAAAATTGTCAAATGCTAAAAATCTGGACTTGATTTATTCTCTTGTTGATTATTTATGCTTAAGAAAGTGATAGAGAAAATTTTAATGATGATTAAACTTAAAAGCATACATATATACAAAATTCCATAGCTATATACATACACATACCTATATACTATATTTATATAGATACAAACACATATATACTTCTTTTTCTTTTTTCAGAGAACTTATTGTGAAACATTTCCCAGCAAACCCTTAGACACAACCTTAATAAGCTCCCCCCAAAATGCCAAGGTCAATGTTAGCCAATCAAGAAGAATATACTCTTTTCTATTGAGTAGAATACAAAGTTTTGACTAAGAGGGCAGCAGTGGGTATATATGTAAATGTCAACAACAATCCATGTAAATCAAAAAGTGAACCCAAGAGTATTCAGAGAGCCACAAACAAAGAGGTGATAAGTGTGATGATGAGCTCAGGTCATTAAATTTGGTCAGTACAGGGAAAAGAAGTAGAGTTCAGGGGGCATCTAGGAGGGTGCAATGAGTAGAGTATGGGCCCTGGAGTCAGGAGGACCTGAGTTCAAATCTGGCCTCAGACACTTGATGCACTTACTAGCTGTGTGATCTTGGGCAAGTCAGTTAACCCCAACTGCCCTGCCTTTTCCCCTCCAAAATAGAAAAAGATATTTTAAAAAAGGAAATAAAGTTCAGGGCAGGATACTATGAGTTTATTCTATGTCCTTAGTATCTATGGTTCATTTGGAGACTTCAATAAGACTCTGCATACATACTGTTTAGTCTATGGTTTTCATTTTCTTATATATATATATATATATATACATATATATATATATATATTTTACATCTTCCCTCTAAGCTACATAGAACATAAACTCCTTGAGGGCTTTTTTCCCATTTTTTTTATCTGTAGACTAGCACGTTAGTACTCTTAGCAGAACATAGTGCTTTCCTTGCATGGTCGATGCTTGATAATAATTGAATTTAATTATTTCATTCTCTTCCTCACATTTTTACTAAATGTTGGGGTCACCTTGAATATAATATTCTAATCATAGCCAGATGAATAACAAGGATAATGGAAGTGCTTCTCTCTAGAGAAGTCCTGTCAAATTCCAGTAAGTTTCTACAATACACTGGAGAATTTCACTTGGCACCTCTTCAATTAATGACCCTTTCCCAACCAAAAAAAAAGATTTTGTACTTGGTGTAGGGCAGGTACAGGGATGGCATTATAGTTAATCATTTATGAAATAAATAAGGAGCTTTAGTGGTCTGCTGAGTAGTAATTAAAGCATTAACAAAGGAAAGGAAACAAGGAATGAACCAAATAGCATGTTGATTTCTGTCTGTGAGCATTATCTTTAAGATGCTTCTGTAGTCACCTCAGCTAGGTATGAGCTCATTGGAAGGTAGCTCAGACAACAAATAATGTTCATGATATAGAATGAGATTTCCAGCACTCTGGATAGGAATAAGAATAAACAAATTAAAATTATAGTACATAACACATAAAATTTTTTTATCTCTAATTTAAGATTCATATCCAAAGACGGTCTATGATTTTATTCTGACATTTCATCTGCTTAGCATAAGGAAGAGTCATTGTGACCTCAGAATCTGTGCCAGTTATAGTCATTCTGCACTAAAATTTCATAATGCGGATAGGGTAGAAGGAAGAGTGAGAGGGGAAGAATGGGGCCAGACCTCTCTCTGTTATGCTTAAACTGTTCTGCTTTATCTTGGAAATATAAAATTTCTGATATTTACCTTCAAAAACAGATTCATTCAAGTTGACTAATAATCATGTAGATTAAGTGTATTTAATGTTCTGGAAAGCATAGACTTTCTAAATCTTGCTAATGAAAATAATTCACTTTATGTGTTTGGACAGCTGTTTATAACAACTGCTTACCAGAGAGCCTTCTACTGCAATTTCCCTGATTAAGCTGAATTACAGGTATTTAATATGCAGTTTAGACTGCTTTTAGTTCTAGAGTAACACAAAAAAAAATTACTGAACTTAAAGAACCACCATCGACACTCAATTTGCTCTGATTGTATATAGTCAATATTCTTCCTCTGCTATTGTAAAGTGTCCATATAGAGGCAAAAAAACAAGCACTTATTGTGTACTAAACACCGTACTGAGAACTGGATAAACAAACAGAAGCAATAATTTAAAAATTTTTCCATACCTTTGAGAAGCTTACATTCTAAAAGAAAAGGCCAACTCAAAGAAGGAAGTTGACAGGGTTGTGAGAAAGTGAAGGTACCTAATTTAAGGCATGTTGGAGAAAGAAGTCAGGAGAGTCAGAAGCAGGGTCTGGACAAGAATGTGAATTTGAATAGCATTGGGGGCACTTCTTTAGAGTGAAGGTTATGAGAAGAAAACACCAACCAGAGAAAGTTGCTGCGGGGGTGGAGTGATCTTCTAGCGAGAGAAGACTGCTACAGAGACTTACAAAGACAAGAGTCCAACGTGAAAAGCTTGTTCAAAAATGGTGGAAAAGGAAGTCTGAGGATTCTAGAATAGATCAAAGAGAGGAAAGAAGCAGTCATGCACTAGAAAAGGGCTGAATTTAATAATAGTGGACCTGGGGTCCAATCCCCTTAGTATATGTCCTTAGGAAAGCCCCTTACTTTTTGGTTTCCTCATCCAAAAATATGGGAGTTTGACTGTACACTCTTTAATATATCTTGTAGATTTTAGTCCTGTGGGCTGCACACAAAGCCACAGGTGGGGATGGAAGAAATGGAACAGGTATCTTCAATGATAGGACAGCCAAAAAACCTAATACAATCTTTTTTTAAAATCATTATTTATTTATTTAATATTTTAAGTTTCTGCATTGATTTCCACAAGAGTTTGAATTACAAATTTTCTCCCCATTTCTACCCTCCTGCACACTCCAAGATGGCATATATTCTGATTGCCCCATTCCCCAGTCAACCCTCCCTTCTGTCCCTTACTTTCTTGAAGGGCAAGATAAATTTCTACGCCCCATTGCCTGTATATCTTATTTCCTAGTTGCATGCAAAAACCTTTTTGAACATCTGCTTTTAAAATTTTGAGTTCCAAATTCTCTTCCCTCTTCCCTCCCCACCGACCCTTCCTAAGAAGGCAAGCAATTCAACATAGGCCACATGTATACCATTGTGCAAAACCCTTCCACAATGCTCATATTATGAAAGGCTAACTATATTTTGCTGCTTCCTATCCTATCCCCCTTTATTCAATTTTCTCCCTTGACCCTGTCCCTTTTTGAAAGTGTTTGTTTTTGATTACCTCCTCTCCTTATCTGCCCTCCCTTCTATCGTTCCCCCCCATTTTTATCTCCTTCCTCCTTCCTTCCTGCGGGATAAGATACCCAGTTGACTTTGTATGGTATTCCCTCCTCAGGTCAAATCTGATGAGAGCAAGATTCATGTATTCCCCCCACACCTGCCCCCTCTTCCCTCCCAAGAAACTGCTTTCTCTTGCCACTTTTATGTGAGATAATTTACTGCATTCCATCTCTCCCTTTCTCCCTCTCTCAATATATTCCTCTCTCATCCCTTAATCTGATTTTATTTTTTTAGATATCATCCCTTCATATTCAACTCACACTGTGCCCTCTGTCTATATATAAATATGTATATTCCCTTCAGCTACCCTAATATTGAGGTCTCATGAATTATACAAATCATCTTTCCATGTAGGAATGTAAACAAAACAGTTCAACTTTAGTAAGTTCCTTGTGCTTTCTCTTTCTTCTTTACCTTTTCATGCTTCTCTTGATTCTTGTGTTTGAAAGTCAAATTTTCTATTCAGCTCTGGCCTTTCCACTGAGAAAGCTGGAAAGTCCTCTATTTTATTGAAAATCCATATTTTGCCTTGGAGCATGACACTCAGTTTTGCTGGGTAGGTGATTCTTGGCTTTAATCCTAGTTCCATTGACCTCCAGAATATCATATTCCAAGTCCTTTGATCTCTTAATGTAGAAGCGGCTAGATCTTGGGTTATCCTGATTGTGTTTAAACAATGCTCAAATTGTTTCTTTGTGCTGCTTGCACTATTTTGTCCTTGACCTGGAAACTCTGGAGTTTGGTGACAATATTCCTAGGAGTTTTCTTTTAGGGATATTTTACAGGAGGTCATCAGTGAATTCTTTCAATTTCCATTTTACCCTCTGGCTCTAGAATATCAGGGCAGTTGTCCTTGATAGTTTCTTGAAAGATGATATCTAGGCTATTTTTTTTTTGATCATGGCTTTCATGTAGTCCAATAATTTTTAAATGATCTCTCCTGGATCTATTTTCCAGGTCAGTGTTTTTTCCAATGAGATATTTCACATTGTATTCCATTTGTTTCATTCCTTTGGTTCTGTTTTATAATATCTTGATTTCTCATAAAGTCACTAGCTTCCACTTGCTCCAATCTAATTTTTAAGGTAGTATTTTCTTCAGTGATCTTTTGGACCTCCTTTTCCATTTGGCTAATTCTGCCGTTCAAGGCGTTCTTCTCCTCATTGACTTTTTGGAGCTCATTTGCTATTTGAGTTTGTCCATTTTTAAGGTATTATTTTCTTCAGTATTTTTTGGGTCTCCTTTAGCAAGTCATTGACTTGTTTTTCATGGTTTTCTCACATCACTCTCATTTCTCTTCCCAATTTTTCCTCTACTTCTCTAACTTGCTTTTCCAAATCCTGTTTGAGCCCTTCCATGACCTGAGCCAGTTCATGTTTTTCTGGGAGGCTTTTGATGTAGGCTCTTTGACTTTGTTGACTTCTTCTGGCTGTATGTTTTGGTCTTCTTTGTCACCAAAAAAGATTCGAAAGTCTAAGTCTGAAGCTGTCTGTTTTCACTCTGTGTTCATGTTCTCAGCCAACTACTTGACCCTGTAGTTTTTCTTTTTTTTAATTTTATTTTTTTTTATTTTTACTTTACAAAATTTGGTTCTACATAATTTTGATCTCCAGATTTTCTTCCCTCCTTCCCCACCCTCCCTCCCCAAGATGGTATGGAATCCCATATAGTGCATTGAATTAATTTACACACAAATCAAGTTATGGAGCAGAACTGTGATGAATGAAATGAAAAAACAGGACCCAAAAAAAAATGAAAAACAAAAACAAGAGAGAAAAAGAGAAAAAAAAGGGAAAAAAAGGCTGGCATGAAATGTGCCTCAATCTGCATTCATACTTCATAGTTCTTTCTCTGGATGTAGATAGCATTCTCCATTATGAGTCCTTAGGAGTTCTCCTTGTACCTTGTGTTGCTGAAAAGAGCAAAGTCTATCAGGGTTAGTCCTCAGAGAATCCATATATGTGTGGTTGTGTATAATGTTCTCCTGGCTCTGCTCCACACACTTAGCATTATGTCCTGTAGGTTTTTCCAGGTTGTTATGAAGTCCGTATCATCCCCATTTCTTATAGCACAATAGTATTCCATTATCTTCATATACCACAGCTTGTTCAGTCATTCCCCAATTGATAGGCATCCCTTTGATTTCCAATTCTTAGCTACCACAAAAAGAGCCCCTATAAATATTTTTGTACATATGGGTCCTTTTCCCACTTGTGTGATTTCTTTGGGATAAAACACTACAAGTGGTATTGCTGAGTCAAAGGGTATGAACATTTTTTTTTTTAAAAAACAACAAAACTTTATTTATTTATACATTAATGTTGAGGGCTAGACTGGAGCTTAAGAAAAAAAAAGAAAAGGAAAACAGTCTATGATACAGAGTCCTGAACAGAAGGGAGAAGAGGAAGAAGACAGGTTATGAAGAAGGGAAAAAGACACACACACACATACACATAGACACAAGATGAGGGAAGGTAGGCTGGGCAGCCAGGGTCAGGGCTCTTGGCTAGTCACCTGCTTCATGTAGGTTTCCAGCAGGTACTTTTTAAAGGCTGTAGGGTTTGTCCAAAGTTCAGCAGCATGTGTGTTCAATGGGCTGTCAATGTTGGGTTCTCCCAGCAGGCTCTGGATAGACAGCAGGATGGTCCTGACATCATACAGAGCTGACCACTTGTCCTTGAGGATGTCCAAACAGATATTGCCTTGGGTGTCCACATTAGGATGGTAACAAGGTGTGACAAATTTCACAGTGGGAGCATTATATGGATAGCCGATGGGGAACTCCAAGGAGAGCTTGTACCTTAAGTCTTCGTATACTGTCCCAGCTGCCCCATGGATGGTCCCAACCCACTTGAAGAGATTGTCTGACTCTGGGAAGGCAGAAATTCCTTTGTCTCCAGACATCATTAGGGTCATCAATTCCTGCTGTAACCTCTTGCCCACGGACCCGCGGGCCGCGCCGCCCCAGGCTCGGCCCCTTTGCGGGCGGCGGCGGCGGCGCTAGCAGCGGCCGGGTCGCGATTCTGCGAGGCCATGGGGGACCGGAGATAAAAGAAGAGAAACTCCCGGGCGGCAACTGTCGGTATGAACATTTTTTTTCATTTTTTTTTTCTTTATTTATTTTTAGTTTACCACACACGGGTCTACAAAGTTTTGAGTTCCAGTTTTTCTCCCCTCCCTCCCCCCTCCCTCCCCAAGACGGCATGAAGTCTCATATAACTGTCATGTATAACTTCGCATTGAATTAATTTATGCTCTAGTCAAGTCGTGGAGAAGAATTTTGACCAATGGAATGAATCATGAGAAAGAAGAAACAGAACCAAAAAAAACCAAAAAAAAAACAAAAAAAAAAACCCCAAAAACAAAAACAAAAGAGAAGCAGAAAAGGCAAGCATGTAGTGTGCCTCAGTCTGTATTCAAACTTCGCAGTTCTTTCTCTGAATGAAGATAGCATTCTCCATCGTGAGTCCCCTGGAGTTGTCCTTGCCCCTTTAGGTTGCTGAGAGAAGCACAGTATGTCAGGGTTGGTCCTCACGGAATCCACATATCTGTGGCTGTGCACAACGTTCTCCTGGCTCTGCTCCGCTCACTCAGCATTATGTCGTGTAGGTTTTTCCAGGTTGTTATGAAGTCTGCATCATCCCCATTTCTTATGGCACAATAGTATTCCATCACCTTCACATACCACAGCTTGTTCAGCCATTTCCCAATTGATGGGCATCCCTTTGCTTTCCAATTCTTGGCTACCACAAAGAGAGCTGCTATAAATATTCTTGTACATATGGGTCCTTTTCCTGCTTGCATGATTTCTTTGGGATACAACCCTAGAAGTGGTATTACTGGGTCAAAGGGTATGAACATTTCTATAGCCCTTTGGGCATAGTTCCACACTGCCCTCCAAAATGGCTGGATCAGCTGGCAACTCCACCAGAAATGCAACAATGTTCCAATTTCCCCACATCCTTTCCAGCATTTATCATTCTCCTGGTTTGTTATTTTAGCCAATTTGACAGGAGAGATGTGGTATCTAAGAGTTGTTTTGATTTGCATTTCTCTAATCAGCAGCGATCCAGAGCATTTTTCCATATGCCTGTAGATAGCTTTAATTTCTTCCTCTGAAAACTGCCTGTTCATAGCCTTTGACCATTTCTCAATTGGGGAATGGCTTGTATTCCTATATATTTGGCTTAGCTCCCTGTATATTTTAGAGATGAGGCCTTTATCAGAGATACTAGTTGCAAAGATTTTCTCCCAATTTTCTGCTTCCCTCCTAATTCTTGTTGCATTGGCTTTTTTTGTACAAAAACATTTCAATTTGACATAATCAAAATTATCCATTTTGCATTTTGTAATGCTCTCTGTCTCTTGTTGGGTCATGAATTCTTTACTTTTCCACAAATCTGATAAGTGAACTATTCCTTGCTTTCCCAAATTACTTAGAGTATCAGTCTTTACTCCTAAATCATGAACCCATTTTGACTTTATTTTGGTATATGGTGTAAGATATTGGTCTATGCCCAGTTTTTGCCCTACCATTTTCCAATTTTCCCAACAATTTTTGTGAAATAGTGAATTATTAGCCCAGAAGCTGGCTTCTTTGGCTTTATCAAAGAGTAGATTGCTAAACTTGTTGATTTCACCTACTTGTGTACCTATCCTATTCCACTGATCCACACCCCTGTTTCTTAACCAGTACCAGGCAGTTTTGATAACTGCTGCTGTGTAGTATAGTTTAATATCTGGTGTGGCTAGACCACCATCTCTAGCATGTCTTTTCATTAATATCCTAGATACTCTAGACCTCTTGTTTTTCCAAATGAATTTTGTTATTATTTTGTCCAGCTCAGTAAAAAAATTTTTTGGTAGTTCGATTGGTATGGCACTGAATAGATAGATTAATTTAGGTAGAATTTTCATTTTTATTATATTAGCTCGGCCTAACCATGAGCAACTGATATTTCCCCATTTATTTAGATCTGATTTTATTCGCGTGAAAAGTGTTTCCGGTATGAACATTTTTATAGCCCTTTGGGCATAGTTCCAAATTGCTCTCCAAAATGTTAACAACGTTCCAATTTTCCCACATCCTCTCCAGCATTTATCATTTTCCTGTTTTGTTATTTTAGCCAATCTGACAGGACAGATGTGGTATCTAAGAGTTGTTTTGATTTGCATTTCTCTAATCATTAGTGATTTAGAGTATTTTTTCATATGCCTATAGATATCTTTAATTTCTTCCTCTGAAAACTGCCTGTTCATATCCTTTGACCATTTCTCAGTTGGGGAATGACTTATATTCCCATATATTTGGCTCAGTTCCCTGTATATTTTAGAAATGAGGCATTTATCAGAGACACTAGTTGTAAAGATTTTCTCCCAATTTTCTGCTTCCCTCCTAATTTTTGTTGCATTGGCTTTTTAGTACAAAAACATTTCAATTTAACATCATCAAAATTATCAATTTTGCATTTTGTAATGCTCTCTATCTCTTGTTGGGTCATGAATTCTTTTCTTTTCCATAAATCTGAGAAGTAGACTATTCCTTGATCTCCCAAATTACTTATAGTATCACCCTTTACTCCTAAATCATGAACCTATTTTGATTTTATTTTGGTATATGGTGTAAGATACTGGTCTATGCCCAGTTTTTGCCCTACCATTTTCCAATTTTCCCAACAGTTTTTGTGAAATAGTGAATTCTTAGCCCAGAAGTTGGCCTCTTGGGTTTATCAAAGAGTAGATCGCTATATTTGTTGACTTCTCCATCTTGTGTTCCTATCCTATTCCACTGATCCACAACTCTGTTTCTTAGCCAGTACCAGGTAGCTGTGATGACTGATGCTTTATAGTACAATTTAATATCTGGTATGGCTAGGCCACCTTCTCTAGCATTTCTTTTCATCATTACCTTAGATATTCTAGACCTCTTGCTCTTCCAGATGAATTTTATCATTTTGTCCAGCTCTATAAAATAATTTTTTGGTAGTTCGATTGGTATGGCACTGAATAGATAGATTAATTTAGGTAAAATTGTCATTTTTATTATATTAGCTCAGCCTAACCATGAACAACTGATATTTTTTCCATTTATTTAGATCTGACTTTATTCGCATGAAAAGTGTTTCATAATTATGTTCATATAGGCCCTGGCTTTGTCTTGGCAGATAGACTCCCAAATATTTTATAGTGTCTACAGTAATTTTGAATGGAATTTCTCTTTCTATCTCTTGCTGTTGGGCTTTGTTAGTAATGTATAGGAATGGCAAGGATTTATGTGGGTTTATTTTATATCCTGCAACTTTGATAAAGTTGTTTATTATTTCAAGTAGTTTTTTACTTGATTCTCTAGGATTCTCTAAATAAATTATCATATCTGCAAAAAGTGATAATTTAGCTTCTTCTTTAACTGTTCTAATTCCTTCAATTTCTTTTTCTTCTGTTATTGCTACAGCTGATGTTTCTAGTGCCAAATTGAATAGTAGGGATGATAATGGACATCCTTGTTTCACCCCTGATCTTATTTGGAGTGAATCTAGCTAATCCCCATTACAAATAATGCTTGTTGATGGTTTTAGGTAGATGATATTTGTAATTTTAAAGAAAGCTCCATTTATTCCTATGCTTTCCA
Organism: Trichosurus vulpecula; assembly: GCF_011100635.1. Classification (NCBI taxonomy): domain Eukaryota; kingdom Metazoa; phylum Chordata; class Mammalia; order Diprotodontia; family Phalangeridae; genus Trichosurus; species Trichosurus vulpecula. The sequence goes on along the minus strand of NC_050577.1, from coordinate 129,773,612 downwards.
GTATTTTTAATAGGAATGGGTGTTGTATTTTCTCAAGGCTTTTTCTGCGTCTATTGAGATTATCGTATGGTTTCTGCTGGTTTTGTTGTTGATATGGTCAATTATGCTAATAGTTTTCCTAATATTGAACCAGCCTTGCATTCCTGGAATAAATCTTAGCTGGTCATAGTGTATTATCCTGGTGATAAGTTGCTGCAATCTTTTTGCTAAAATTTTATTTAAAATTTTTGCATCAATATTCATTAGAGAAATTGGTCTATAATTTTCTTTCTCTGTTTTGACTCTACCTGGTTTGGGTATTAGTACCATATTTGTGTCATAAAAAGAATTTGGTAGGACTCCCTCTTCACCTATTTTACCAAATAGTCTACAAAGTATGAGAATTAACTGTTATTTAAATGCTTGATAGAATTCACATTTAAAACCACCTGGCCCTGGAGATTTTTTCCTAGGGAGTTCATTGATGGCATGCTCAATTTCTTTTTCTGAGATGAGGTTATTTAGAAATTTTACTTCCTTTTCTGTTAACCTGGGCAATTTATATCCATATCTCTAAAGTTGTCAAATTTATGGGCATACAAGTGGGCAAAATAATTCCTAATTATTGTTTTGATTTCCTCTTTATTAGATGTGAACACGCCCTTTTCATTTTTCATACTGGTAATTTAATTTTCTTCTTTCTTTTTTTAAATCAAATTGACCAAAGGTTTATCAATTTTATTAGTTTTTACATAAAACCAGCTCTTTGTTTTATTTATTAATTCAATAGTTTTCTTGGTTTCAATTTTATTAATCTCTCCTTTGATTTTCCATATTTCTAATTTGGTATTTAATTGAGGATTTTCAATTTCCTCTTTTTCTAGCTTTTTCAGCTGTATGCCCAGATCATTGATCTCCTTTTTCCCTATTTTATTCATGTAAGCATTTAGGGATATAAAACTTCCCCTAAGAACTGCTTTTGTTGCATCCCATAAGTTTTGGTACATTGTCTCATTATTGTCATTCTCTTGAATGAATCTCTGATTCGTTCTTCGGCCCACTCATTATTTAGAATTAGATTATTTAGTTTCCAATTAATTTTTAGCATATTTTCTATGGTTCTTTGTTACAAACAATTCTTATTGCATCATGATCTGAAAAGCATGCTTTGACTACTTCTGCCTTTCTGCACTGGATTCTGAGGTTTTTATGCGCTAGTACATGGTCAATTTTTGAGAATGTGCCATGTACTGCTGAGAAAAAAGTATATTCCTTTTTATCCCCATTCAGTTTTCTCCAGAGGTCTATCATATGTACCTTTTCTAAAATTCTGTTTACCTCCTTAACTTCTTTCTTATTTACTTTGAGGTTAGATTTAACAAGTTCAGAAAGAGGGAGGTTGAGGTCTCCCAATATTATAGTTTTGCTGTCTATTTCTTCCTTTACCTCCCTTAACCTCTCCTCTAAGAATCTGCATGCCATACCACTTGATGCATAAATGTTAAAGAATGATATTGCTTATGGTGCCTTTTAGCAGGATGTAGTGTCCTTCCTTATCTCTTTTAATTAAATCTATCTTTACTTTTGCTTTCTCTGAGATTAGGATTGCTACACCTGCTTTTTTTTTTACTTTAGCTGAGGTGCAATATATTTTACTCCAGCCTTTGACCTTTACCCTGTGTGTATCCCCCTGTTTCAAATGTGTTTCTTGTAAACAGCATATTGTGGGATTATGGTTTTTAATCCATTCTGCTATCTGCTTCTGTTTTATGAGAGTGTTCATCCCATTCACATTCAGAGTTATGATTTCTATCTGTGTCTTTTCCTCCATCCTATTTCCCCCTGTTTATGCTTTTATTTCTCCCTTTCCCATTCCACTCCTCAACAAAGTTTATGCTTTTGACTGCCGCCTTCCTCAGTTTACCCTCCCTCTTTATTCCCCTCCCTTATCTTACTGTTTCCCAATTGTTACTTCTCCCCTCCCTTCTGACCACCCCTCTCCCGTTTTTCTCCCCTGCCCCTCCTACTTACTATAAGACGAGTTATATTTCTATACTTATCAGGGTATGTTATTCCCTTTTTGAACCAGATCAGATGACAGTAAAGCTCAAATACTGCTCTTTTCCCTCCCTTTCTTCCCTCTACTACAATATGGTTTTGTGCCTCTTCATTTGGTATAATTTACACTTTTCTACTACCTCCTTACATCTTCTCTCATGGCCCTCCCTTTACATCTCTTACTTATGTTTTTTATCCTTATATCAGTCATTTTATACAGGCATTCACAATCTATGTGTATCCCTTTCAATTGTCATAATAGCTGTACTATTCTCAAGACTGACATATATATGATGACATACATAAGATGATATAATCCTATATAAAGATGCAAATAATTTGCCCTTATTGATTAATAAGGTTTGTGAGGGTTTTCTCCCATTTACCTTTTTATGTCTCTCTTGAGTTTTGTATTTGGAGATCAAATTTTCCATTGAGTTCTGGCCCTTTCATCAGGAAGGTCTGGAATTCCCTTATTTTGTTGAATATCCATCTCCTTGCCTGAAAAATTATGCTTAGTTTTGCTGGGTAGTTGATCCTTGATTGTAGTCCCGGCTCCTTTGCCCTTTGGAATATTATATTCCAATTTCTCCTGTCTTTTAATGTGGAAGCTGAGAGATCCTGCGTGATCCTGACTGTAGTTCCACGATATGTGAATTGTTTCTTTTTGGCTGCTTGCAGTATTTTCTCCTTGACTTTTTAATTCTGAAATTTGGCTATAATATTTCCTGGTGTTCTCAGTTTGAGATCTCTTTCAGGGGGTGATCAGTGGATGCTTTTAATGACTATTTTGCCCTCTGGTTCTAGGACCTCTGGGCAGTTATCTTTGATAATGTCTTCGAAGATACTCTCAAGGGTCTTCTTCTCATCATGAATTTCTGGTAGACCAATAATTCTTAAATTGTCTCTCCTGAATCTATTTTCCAGGTCAGTTGTTTTCCCAATTAGATATTTCATATTTTTTTCTATTTTTTCATTCTTTACATTTTGTTTTATTTCTTCTTTTGTGCCTCCTAGATTCATTAGCTTCCACTTGCTCAACTCTAATTTTTAATGAGTTAGTGTTTTCATTTTGCTTTTGAGTCTCCTTTTCCAATTGGTTGATTTTACCTCTCAGGGAGTCATTTTCTTTATTTAGATTCTGAATCTCCGTAGCCATTTCACCAATCTTATTCTTTAGGGACTTGATTTCATCAGTGGATTTTTTTTCCATATTTTCTTTTAGCTCTCTAATTTGGTTTTTAAAATCCTCCTTTAGCTCTTCCAGCAATGCTTTTTGGGCTGGAGACCAGTTCACATTACCTTTTGAGGTATCAGATGTATCTATAGTGTCATTACTGTCCTCTTCCAAATTGGTATTTTGATCCTGCCTGTCTCCATAAAAAGAATCAATGGTCCTTGGTTTTTTTGTATTCTTCTTCATGTTGGTTAGCCTTTTCCTGGCTTTACAACAAATTTCTGCCTTTGGGGCTCAGGGCTCTGTGTCCCAGCTTTCCTTCAGTTTCCTGAGGTGTGGGGGAGGGGTCTGGCTCCCTGATGCCTCTTTCCCTAGGGGTGATCTCCAGCACTGTTGCTCTTCAGCAATGGTCTCAGCTCTTTGTTGTTTGAGTCGGGTGTCTGGCACTTCCCCCTGGGGGAGCCAGAGTATGTCTGGGTTCCTGGTGTTGACCTCTGCTGGCTCTGCCCCTCTGGTACTCGGCCACTGAAGCCCCACTTCTATCTCCTCTGTTCCAGCATTCTTTTTTTTTCCTGAGGAATTCTCTGGGTGAGGGGCGGAAGCATTAGAACTGTCTACCCGGCCACTATGTCTCCCAGAAGTTCAAGAAGCGTTTCATACCTTCGGGCTGCAAGCCTGAGGAGTCAGTCGGTGGCATTGCTCTGCCTCTCATCACCTCCACAGAGTGCGGTCCTGTGTTGGGAGGCCTGGGGATCTCCGTTGGTTTTGGGCACCCAGCTTACTCCCAGCCTGTCTCCCACATGGGGTTCCTGGCCGACCGCTTCCTCTTTGGTCTGGAGCAGCTCCACATGCCAAGCACTCTCCAAGCCTACAGATTCATGCTTTTGGCCTTTCAGACTCTCCCAGCTTGGAAATTTGCCCCACTCAGACTGCTCACGGTTTCTAACTCTCGCAAATCTGCTCAAACTCACTTTTTCATAGGAATCCGACAGACCTTGTGAGAGAGCTCTGGTAATATGCTGCTTTCATGCAGCCATCTTGGCTCTGCCCTCCAACCCTGGAGTTTTTCATCAGGGTATGACTGCTTGTAGGGTAGAGAGGACTTTGTTCCCAGCTTGAGGGGTTGTGCTATTGTTTTCAGAGCTATTTCTACAGAGCAAGCTGTGCCACACCAGTGTTCCGCCTCCGCCAAGAACTGCCACCCCAGACTGCATCTCTGATCTGAGCAGGCTCTGCACTCCTGCTCTGATTTGCCACTTAATTCCTCCTACCAGGTGTGCCTGGGGCCAGAAGCAACTGCAGCTGTAGCTCTAGAAGCAGCCTCAGTGCTGCACCACCTTCACAACCCCCTGGGTGGTAGCTGAACTGCCAGCTGCTTTCACTCAGTCCCCACAATTTTTCCCACTAACCTTCTCAGTTGTCTGTGGTGTTTGTGGGTTGAGAAGTCTGGTAACTGCCACAGCTCACTGATTCAGGGTGCTAGGGCCTGTTTGGTCCAGCTCCTAGTCTGGTTGGTCTGGGCATGGCCCATGCTGGGCTCTGCTCCACTCTGCTCCCAGCACTGTGCGATACACCTTACCCAGAAACCATCCAGGCTGTCCTGGGCTGGAGACCTGCTTCCCTCTGCTATTTTGTGGCTTCTGCACTTCGAGAATTTGTTCAGAGCCATCTTTATAGGCATTTGGAGCATCCTGGGGGAGACCTTTAGGCAAGTCCGTGCTCTCCAGCCACCATCCTGGCTCCACCCCCTTCAACCTAATACAATCTTAAGCTGCATTTAGAAGTTGATGACAATAAAAATAGCTAACATTTATACAGCACTTTAAATGTTCAAAGTGCTTTTTATATAGTATCTTCCTTTATACTCATAAGACCCCTGAAAGGTGGGTATTATTATTATCCACATTTTGCAGGTAATGAAATCAAGACTGAAAGAGACTAAATGATTTACCCAAGATAACATAGCATATAAACGTCTCAGAGAAGATTTGAACTTGGATAGTCCTGACTTCATGTTCAACACTATTCATTGTGCTGCCTAGCTGACTAGGAGAAGGTTATCTTGAAAAAGATAGTGATAGTCCTACTGTACCTTGCCCTGGTCAGACCACATCAGCAATTTATTTTCAGCAGATCAGAAAGGTCATTGATTAGCTAGAGAGTGAAAAGAGAAAGGAGTTTAACCAGCTTCATGAAGGTCCTTGAGTTTGTCTCATATGAGAATTTCTTGAAGTAACCATGCATGTTTAGCCTGGAGAAGAGACAATTTGTAGGGAACATTACAACTACATTCAAGTATTTGAAGAGCAGTCATGTGAAAGACGACTTAGGTTTCCTCTGCTTGGTCCCAGATAGCTGAACCAGGAACAATGTGGGCAAGTAGTAAAGGGGCAAATTTAGGCTTGAGGAGAGGCAAAAAAATGTCCCAGCAGTTAGAATAACTGAAAAGTAGCATGGGGTACATTGGAACATGACATTCTTTCTCATTGGAAATCTTTAAGCAAAGGCCATTTATCATGTCTGCTATGGAGAAAAGGATTCCTTTTTGTGGATGGGTTGGACTAGATGTCCACTGAGGCTTTTTTTTTTTTTTTGCCAAATCTGGTATTCTATGATTTTTTCATAGGCCATCTCCAGATGTCTACATCTCTTTTGAGTGGATTAATTATTTCTGCTCCAATGTAAACTATGAAAGAACAAGTTGAAATTTAGGTGTGATATTCGTAATTATACTCATCTTTGAATGGAGAACACTTAGGGGTTGTGGTATGGCTTAAATGGGCCAGAGTATGTGGGTCAGACCTAAAACTCTGGAAGTTTTAGTGCCAATGTCTTTTCATTCATGGTATCCCAGAGCATTAGTCATAATTAGACAATTTATTGATTCCATATGATTTTGGGGTTGGTCTGTAGAGAAACTGGCGTGGATTTATAGGTTCATCAGTTCATATGGTAAGTATAGAGTTGGAAGGAGCATCAACTAGTTTAACCATCTCTTTTACAGAAGTAGAAACCAAGGCACAGAGAGATTAAATGACTTGCCCAATTTCACACAAGTAATAAGGGGCAGAGGGAATATTTAAACACAAGTCTCCTGATTCTAGCCTACGCTGCCCCCAAATTTAGGGAATCTAAGTTGCCCAATTAGTCAAATAGCAGGTATTTCTTATATACTATGAAAATATATTTGGATTTATTTTTTCCATGTAGTTATCTGTGAGAGTTAATCTCCCTCAAGGCATAAATAGCACCAACGTCCTGTGTCAGAGCTATGTTAGCATATGGGATTAAAATTTGTTTCTTTAGATTTATATTGTTGTTTTGGTTCAGTACTTTCACATGTGTCCAAGACTTTGTGAGTTCATTTAGCATTTTCTTGCCAAAGTTAGTGGGGTGGTTTGCCACTTCTTTATCCAGTTTATTTTACAAATGAGGAAACTGAGGCAAACAGGGTTAAGTGACGTGCCAAAGGTCACATGGCTAGTAAATATCTGAGGCCAAATTTGAACTCAGGTCTTCCTGAATTCAAGCCTGTACCACCTAGCTGCCAGTTAGATTTATACAGGGTATAGCTAAATGCAAATAGACCAGCTTCTGCATGTAGCCTCTAATACAGGTGGCTAGAAACAGTAGGTTAAAAAAGAGAGAGAACTGACCTTGATGTTAATGTAATTAGGAAACATGATCATTACGCAGTCTTATTTCCCACTATTTCCCATCATGAATTCTATGTTCCAGTCAGATTAGATTTGTTCCTGTCCCTATATATTATATATATATATATATATATATATATATATATATATATATATATATATATATATATATATATATATATAATATATTTTGTCTTTTGTTGCTCTCATGTCTTTTGAGATCTAGACAGGGAGCCAGTTGCAGGGTCAGAGTGGGGTCACAGTGTAGGGTAGTCAGTCAGCCTAGTAATGAATGGTGCTTTTCAGAGGTGGGTCTGACTCTAGCACTCTGTTAGTTCAGTGTCAGTTTGCATTGAAATGAGCCACTTAGAAGTCACTGAGCATTTAACAAAAGAAGGGTTGCTTAGCCCTGACATAGCAAGGATATGCGACAAGGATACATTGATGTTTACTGTCTATTAACTTGTCTGCCCTCATCTCCATATGAAAAGACTCTGGTCATTGGGGCAAAGTGTCGTGACTCTAGTAGTATTCAAAAATGCCCTAAATATGCTTGCTGTTTTGGGGAGGGGGCAGGGAAGGGAGGGATAAAAATTGGAACTCAACATTTCACAAAAACGAGTGTTGAAAACTATCTTTACATGTAATTGGGGGGGGGGGTGGAATACTAAGGGGAAAAAAGAACAGAAAGTTGACCAAATAAGAGCCTACCCAATTCCAAGTCTGTGGGACTTCTTATGCCCTTGAGTGATTGGGTAGCTGTGTCAGGCAAGGTAAAGGCCAACTAGACTTTCTGACAGCTTTGTTGCCTTTTTGGGAAAACTAATCCCTTTCACAGGAGGTGGAACCCAGGTAGATGTTGGTCCTATAAGAAGGATTTAAGCTATTACCAAAGATAGCTGGTAATGAAGGCAAAAGTCACAGTTCATTCAGCACAGAGACAATATAGTACTGGGAAACCTTCTGTGAAAGAAGATTCTCTATCAGAGGCCAATGGTCTTTTTTTCAGGTTCTAGATGGGAAACTCCTTTCACCAATGGGGATCCACAACTTATTTGTTACTTCTTATATGACTTTATTACCTAGAGGGGCACTAAGGAATGTCAAAGGCAAGACTTGAACCCAGGTTTTCTTGACTCTAATATGAGCCCTTTCTCAACCAAGCACAGCTGCTTTTCAAACTTATGGGGTTTTATTTTCAGACTCAAAAATCAATTTGGTTTATCCATACCATGCTTCAAAACTTATATGATTCTCAAAGGGATGTCACCAATTTATACCAATCTTGGTTTCTTTCGGATCAGCAAATAATCTTAAAAAAATCAATCCTTCAGTCAATAAATATTTAAGTACTTACTACATACTAAGCACTCTATTAAATGCAAATCATAAGGATCAGAGAGCTAGAGTTAGAACTGAGCTAAGACACCAACTGCCCAATTTTACAGGTGTGGACACTGAGAGGTTAAACCCAAGAAGCCCAATGTCATGTAGGTACAGATTTGAACATAGGTTCTCTGACTCTAAATACAGTACATTTTTTCTTCCCCACTGTGCCTATTTCATATGAGAAGTATCTGTCTCTTAGTTTGATTTTGAATTCCATGACAGTGATTATGTCTTCAGTGGGTTTGGTCTACAGTGTGATATGCTGGAGGATGTGGGGATAGCTTTCTCTTCATTGAACAATTTATTCATTAGTAGTCATAGTTGCACCAGGTCGAGACTGGAACTTTCTCAGTGGTCTTATTAATGATTTATTTATGGTTGCTCCCCAACTATCCTTCAACTTTCTAAATCCTTCTCTAAGGCCCTATCTAATCTCTCTAATCTCACATCTGGTGTGATACATTCCTTAACCATCCTATGCCTTGAAGATATCTGAACTTCTGTAGCTTGGTAATCCATGCACCATTTGGCATTTATGTGCATCTTGTGTTTTCAGGGATGTTTTTCTACATATACCTATTATCTTCTTGATTAAGTTGTGAGCCACTTTGCACAAATACATATATATATATATATATATATATATATATATATATAACCTCTCAGTGTCCTCACCTGTAAAATTGGGCAGTTGGTGTCTTAGCTCAGTTCTAACTCTAGCTCTCTAATCCTTATAACACTATGACACCTTGTGTTATATTATTTTAGATGCCTTTCATCATCTAGCACAATGCTCTTTATGTAGTAGGCAATTGATATTGTTGACAGATGGAACTTAAAATTGTAGCAAATTTTGTTGTGTAGATTTAGGACAAACTAGAATGCCTTGAACTTTTGACATAGTTAAAGTACAAGTAAAATTGTTCTTCAAAATCACTGAAAATGATCTCTGTTTATGAAAATATGTAATTTGGACAGATGGTTCAATGAATAGAACCTTCTTGGTTTGTCTTCACTAGAACAAATGAATTTCCTATTCCATTTCCTCCCTTTCAATGTACTCTATTTCATTTTGCCATTCTTTTCCTTCACCAGCTTTCTTGTTCCAAATTGTCAAGATAATAAACTGGATGTGAGGTCAATGAACATTACTATAATTTATCCCTTTCATTTGGAATGAAGGAAACAAGAATTTATTAAGGGCCTACTACTTGCCCAGCAGTGTGTTAAGTGCTTTACAAATATTACCTCATTTAACCCTCACAACTCTAGGACGTAGGTGCTAATATTATTCCATATTATGGTTGAGGAAACTATTGCAGACAGTGGTTAAATGACTAGGCCAGACTCACATAGCTAGTAAGTGTCTAAAGCCATATTTTAGCTCAGGTTTTCCTAACCCAAGGCACAACACTGTGTTAGCAGCTGCCTCTGAAAACGGGGAATAAACTTTATTCTGACAGAGTCTGTTATCTAAAACACAAAGTAGCCCAAAGGTAATCTAAACTAAAATATCTGATTTCCTCCAGTTCCCTTTTCCAGTTGACTTCATGGTATATTTAATTATTATTTGATTTGTTATTTGACAACACCTCAATACATGCTGCTTAAACATTTATATCTCTCCAACATACTGTTGACTGCTCTAGGCCGTAACTTGGTATCATCCTCACTTTACTGTCTTTCTATGAATCTAGCAAAAAAGTTCTTTCTGAGTATTATACCTCTCAGCAGAGCTCTCCAGAGTGTCATCTTAGAGATGATGAGGTCAAAGACTATTATGGCATTTATTAACATTGCTTAAAAGGTCAAAACTATCCAACAAGTGAAGCATGAAATACAATGGAATTCTAAGAGTAGAACTAATAACACCCTGAGGCACAAAGCGGGATTAATTTGAGACCTATATTATTGAACCTAAAATGGGGAGAAAAGTATGGTAGAACCTCACAAACCTTTACTTAACAGAAAAGTAATCTTAAACTGTGAACTAAAGGACCAAGAGGGTCCCTTAAGGTATTTTCAGGTGTTCTACCACTTAGGTCTATTGTATTTTTATTGCATGTAAGACTATATCACCTCATGTTGTGCTTATAATATTTAAGTGCACAAGTTTTATATGGTTGTATTACTAGGTTGTAATCTATGATAGTTGTGTATATAGAAAGATGGATGGATAGATGGATGGATGGATGGATGCTTAGATGGATGGATGGATAGTTAGATCATTAGACACCCTGAGGGTTCATCTTTGGAAACCTCACTGGAATTTGCAGTTTGGCTCCACATAAGGGCAGCTGCTACTCCTCAAGGTTCTAGGGGGTTACCATGTCAGTGGCTATATTCTTAACATTATTTCATAAGCCCCTATGAGTGTGCTTTTCCATGATCAGCTAGAAAACTCAGTTCATTAGCAAAGGTGGTTACCCAAATGGCATAGTGAAAGTAGTTGTTACAAAGCCTTTCCCTCAAAATCAAGGATGTAGTCTGTCATCCACCAGTACATACTATGACCATGAAGGTGTGGGATGAGAATAGGAACCAACTTAAAATATAGTGCTAATAACACACATGAGGGAAAGATATATGTCCAAGGGAACCTACAGTTCTGGAACTATATATCATCATTAGGTTTTATTTCTCCAGAAAATTCTCTCAAAGTCCATTCTAAAGCATGGTATCAGTGATGCCATCAATGATCTGTTGCTGCTTTAAACCATATAGGTTTCTTGGCCTCTGAGATTGGATATTTCTGAGCTTGGCTTCCAAGGTCAATTGATTACTAGACTACTGTCAGATTGGCCAAGAAGGCTGCTCAGTCATCAAACTCTTCTTAATTACTCAATCAACCAATCAAAATGTATTAAGCAGTAACTATGTGCCAGGCACTCTGCTAAGTGCTAGGGATACAAAAGGAGGCAAAAGACAGTCTTCATCATCAAGAAGCTGACAATCAAATGGAACAAATATACATAAAGTAAGCTGTATATATATATATATATATATATATATATATATATATATATATACATATATATACATATACATATATATATATATATACACACATATATATACATATATATAAAATAGGAAATAATTAACAAAGGGAAGGTACTAGAATTAATAGAAGTTGGGGATGACTTCCTGTACAAAGTGGGGTTTTAGTTGAGATTTAAAGAAATCCAGGGAAGTAGGTAGTTAGAACAGAGGAGGAAGAGCATTTCAGGCATGAGATATGCCCAGAGAGAATCCCTAGAGCAGAGAAGTGGGAATGTCTTGTTCATGGAACAGCAAAGAGGCGAGTGTCACTGGATGAGAAAGTGTGAGTTGGAAAGTAAGATGCAAGAAAACTGGAAAGGTGGGAGTGAGCTAGATTATGAAGGTCTTTGAATGCCTAAGAGAGCATTTTGTTTTTGTTCCTGAAAGCACTAGGAAGACATTGGCATTTATTGATTAGGTAGAGTGGCATGTTTGGACCTGCATTTTAGGAAAATCACTTTCATGGCTGAAAGGAGGATAGATTGGAGTGGAGATGATCAGGCAGACCCACTAGCAAGCTATTACAGTAATCCAGGTGTGAGATGATCAGAGGCTGCACTAGAGTGGTGGCACTGTCAGAGGAGAGATGGTAGCTTATTAGAGAGATATTGCAAATGTGAAATCAATGATCCTTTGCCACAGCTCAGATATCGGGGTGGGGGGAGGTGAAAGATACTGAGGAATCCAGGATGACTCATAGGTTGGGAGCCTGAGGGACTGAGATGATGGTGTTATCCTCTATGGTAACAGAAAAAGTAGGAGTTGCTGGGGAGAGTGGAGGGGAAAAGATAATTAGTTCTGTTTTGATCATAATGAGTTTAAGATGTCTACTGTACAGCCAGTTTGAGATGTCTGAAAGGCATCTTCTGGATGGGCCAATCATCTGAACTCTGGGCTTTCTCATCAGTGAGCAGCTGCATCATTTCATCATCTTCAGCCACTGCAAAAGCAAGTTCAGATGGCACTCTGTTCAGCTGAATCATTATGATGCTCTTTTCACTAGGGATATTTCTGTATTATTTTCCCTAGTGCAACTCCATTTTTCCTAGTATTTGGAGAATGCTATACTCTTTAAGTCCTACCAAGCCAAGCCTCCAACCTGAAGTTTGCCACCTTAACGCAGGAGTCAGGAGAGATTTCCCTCTCCTTTTTGAAAATCCTTCCTGAATCCAGCCATATCCCTTAGCCAAGGATTCTTCCATGATTTAGGTTTATCAGTCCTAATTCAGCCAGTTATATTTCCCAGAACTCTATCAGGGTCCTTTGCAGGTATGTGGCTTAGGACACAGATAGGAAGTCCAGTAACTTTAAAGCAATTTCTATGCTGGTTTCTTTATATGCAATTGATCTATTAAAGTCTCCTACATTCAGATGCGTTTCTTGTAAACAGCATATTGTAGGATTATGGTTTTTAATCCATTCTGCTATCTGCTTCTGTTTTGTGAGAATGTTCATCCCCTGCACGTTCAGGGTTATGATTTCTATCTGTGTCTTTTTCTCCATCCTAATCCCCCCTGTTTATGCTTTTATTTCTCCCTTTCCCCTTCTCCTCCCCAACAAAGTTTTGCTTTTGACCGCCGCTTTCCTCAGTTAACCCTCCCTCTTTATTCTCCTCCCTTATCTAACCGTTACCCACTTGCTACTTCTCCTCTTCCTTCTGCCCTCCCCCCTCCCTTTTTCCCCCCTTTCCCTCCCACTTCCCGTAGGACAAGTTAGATTTCTAAACTTATCAGAGTATGTTATTCCCTTCTTGAACTAGATCAGATGACAGTAAAGCTCAAATACTGCTCTTCTCCCTCCCTTCTTTCCCTCTACTATAATATGTTTTTTTGCCACTTCCTTTGGTGTAATTTACCCTTTTCTACAACCTTCTTACCACTTCCCTCATAGCCCTCCCTTTATATCTCTTATTTATATTTTATATCTTTACATCAGTTAATTTATACAGGCATTCACAACCTATGTATATCCCTTTCATTTGTCACAATAGTTGTACCATTCACAAGAATGACTTATATATGTATATGTATATATATATACATAAAAAACATACATAAGATGATATAATCCCACATAAAGATGTAAACAACCTAAGCTTATTGGTTAATGAAGTTTGTGGGGTTTTTCCCCCGGTTACCTTTTATGTCTCTCTTGAGGTTTGTATTTGGAGATCAAATTTTCCATTGAGTTCTGGCCTTTTCATCAGGAAGGTCTGGAATTCCCTTATTTCATTGAATGTCCATCACCTTGCCTGGAAAATTATGCTTAGTTTTGCTGGGTAGTTGATCCTTGGTTGTAGTCCCAGCTCCTTTGCCCTTCGGAATATCATATTCCAATTTCTCCTGTCTTTTAATGTGGAAGCTGAGAGATCCTGCGTGATCCTGACTGTAGTTCCACGATATTTGAATTGCTTCTTTTTGGCTGCTTGCAGTATTTTCTCCTTAAGTTTATAGCTCTGAAATTTGGCTATAATATTTCTTGGTGTTTTCAGTTTGGGATCTCTTTCAGGGGGTGATCGGTGAATTCTTTCAATGACTATTTTGCCCTCTGGTTCTAGGACCTCTGGGCAGTTGTCTTTGATAATTTCTTCGAAGATACTGTCAAGGCTCCTTTTTTCATCGTGGATTTCCGGTAATAACAAAATTCATCTGGAAGAACAAAAGATCCAGAATGTCAAGGGAATTAATGAAAAGAAATGCTAGGGGAGGTGACCTAGCCATACCAGATGTCAAACTGTACTATAAAGCAGTAGTCATCAAAACTACCTGGTACTGGCTAATAAACAAAGTGATGGCTCAGTGCAATATGTTAGATACACAAAATGCAGTAGTCAATGACTATAGCAATCTACTCTTTGATAAACCCAAAGAATCCAGCTTCTAGGCTAAGGATATGCTATTCCACAAAAACTATTGGGAAAATTGGAAAATTTTTATGCCAGAAACTGGACAGACCTATCTCTTACACAATGTACCAAAATAAAATCAAAATGGGTTCATGATTTAGGAATAAAGGCTGATACTATAGGTAATTTGGGAGAGCATGGAATAGTTTACCTACCAGATTTATGGGAAAGAGAAGAATACATGACCCAACAAGAGATACAGAGCACTACGAAATGCAAAATGTATAATTTTGATTATGTCAAATTGAAAAGTTTTCTATAAACAAAGCTAATGCAACAAAGATTAGGAAGGAAACAGAAAGTTGGGATAAAATCTTGACAACCAGTGTTTGTGATAAAGGCCTGATATCTAAAACATACAGGGAATCAGGCCAAATTTATACAAATAAAAGCCATTCCCCAATTGAGAAATGGTCAAAGGATATGAACAGGCAGTTTTCATAGGGAGAAATTAAAGATACCTATGGTCATATGAAAAAATGCTCTAAATCACTATTGATTAGAGAAATGCAAATCAAAACAACTCTTAGGTGCCACATCTCTCCTATCAGATTGGATAATATAACAAAACAGGAAAATGATAAATACTGGAGAAGATGTGGTAAAATTTGAACATTAATACATTGTTGTCGAGTTGGGAACAGATCCAGCCATTCTGGGAAGCAATTTGAAACTATCCCCAAAGGGCTATAAAAATGTGCACCCCCAGGCCAGAGCCAAGATGGCAGCTGGAAAGCAGGGACTTGCCTAAAGCTCTCCCCCAGGACCCTCCAAACACCTAGAAAGAATTGCTCTGAACAAATTCTAGAACTGCAGAACTCATGAAATAGCAAAGAGAATCAGGGCTCCAGCCCAGGACAGCCTGGATGGTCACTGGGTAAGGTCTATCGCACCATTGTGGGAGCGAAGCTGCGCCCAGACCAATCAGACCAGGAGCTGGGCAGAACAGGCCCTAGCACCCTGAATCAGTGAGCTGTGGCAGTTACCAGACTTCTCCACCCACAAACACCAAAGACAACTGAGAAGGTTAGTGGGAAAAAACTGTGGGGACTGAGTGAAGGAGCTGGCAGTTCCACCACCACCCAGGTGGTCGTGGAGGTGGTGCAGCTCTGAGGCTGCTTACAGAGCTACAGCTGCAGTTGCTTCTGGGAATAGACCCACCAGGTGGGAGGAATTAAGTGGCAGATCAAAGCAGGAGTGCAGAGCCTGCTTTGATACGAGTCACAGTCTTGGTTGCCAGTTCTTGGGGGAGGAGGAACGATGCTGTGGAAAAGCTTGCTGTGTAGACATAGCTTTGAAAACAACAGCACAGCCCCTCAAGCTTGGGACAAAGTACTCTCTACTCTACAAGCAGTCATACCACGATGAAAAACTCAAGGGTCAAGTAGTTGGATGGGAACATGAACAGGCAGTGAAAACAGACTCAGTTTCAGACTCAGACATTGGAATCTTTCTTTGGTGACAAAGAAGACAAAAACATACAGCCAGAAGAAGTCAACAAAGTCAAAGAGCCTACATCAAAGGCCTCCAATTAAAACATGAACTGGTCTCAGACCATGGAAGAGCTCAAAAAGGATTTGGAAAAGCAAGTTAGAGAAGTAGAGGAAAAATTGGGAAGAGAAATGAGAGTGATGCAAGAAAACCATGAAAAACAAGTCAATGACTTGGTAAAGGAGACGCAAAAAAAATACTCAAGAAAATAACACCTTAAAAATAAACTAACTCAAATGGCAAAAGAGCTCCAAAAAGCCAATGAGGAGAAGAATGCCTTGAAAGGCAGAATTAGCCAAATGGAAAAGGAGGTCCAAAAGACCACTGAAGAAAATACTACCTTAAAAATTAGATTGGAGCAAGTGGAAGCTAGTGACTTGATGAGAAATCAATAAATTATAAAACAGAACCAAAGGAATGAAAAAATGATAGATAATATGAAATATCTCATTAGAGAAACCACTGAACTGAAAAACAGATCCAGGGGAGATAATTTAAAAAATTACTGGACTACCTGAAAGCCATGATCAAAAAATGAGCCTAGATATCATCTTTCAAGAAATTATCAAGTACAACTGCCCTGATATTCTAGAGCCAGAGGGTAAAATAAAAATTGAAAGAATCCACCTCCTGTAAAAGATCCCCAAAACAAACCTCCTAGGAATATTATTGCCAAATACCAGAGGTCCTAGATCAAGGAGAAAATACTACTAGCAGCTAGAAAGAAACAATTTGAGTATTGTGGAAACACAATCAGGGTAATACAAGATCTAGCAGCTTCCACATTAAGGGATGGAAGGGCTTGGAATATGATATTCCAGAGGTCAATGGAGCTAGGACTAAAATCAAGAATCAACTACCAAGCAAAACTGAGTATCATGCTCCAAGGCAAAATATGAATTTTCAATAAAATAGAGGACTTTATAGCTTTGTCAGTGAAAAGATCAGAGCTGAATAGAAAATTTGACTTTCAAACACAAGAATCAAGAGATACATGAAAATGTAAACAAGAAAGAGAAATCGTAAGGGATTTACTAAAGTTGAACTGTTTTGTTTACATTCCTCCATGGAAAGATGATATGTATAATTCATGAGACATAAGTATTAGGGTAGCTGAAGGGAATATACATATTTATGTATAGACAGAGGACAAAAGGTGAGTTGAATATGAATGGGGTGATAGATAAAATATAAATTAAAATTAAGGTATGAGAGAGAAATATATTGAGAGAGGGAGAAATCGAGAGACAGAATGGGGTAAATTATCTCACATAAAAGTGGCAATAAAAAGGAATTTGTTGGAAGGGAAGAAGGGGCAGTTGAGGGGGAATGAGGGAATCTTGCTCTTATCAGATTTGACTTGAGGAGGGAATAACATACACACTCGATTGGATGTCTTGCCCCACAGGAAACAAGGAGGAAGTAGATAAAAAAGGGGGGATGATAGAAGGGAAGGCAGATAGGGGGAGGAGGTAATCAAAAACAGACACTTTCAAAAAGGGACAGGGTCAAGGAAGAAAATTCAATAAAGGGGGATAGGTTAGGAAGGAGCAAAATATAGTTAGTCTTTCACAATATGAGTATTGTGGAAGGGTTTTGCATAATGATACACATGTGGCCTATGTTGAATTGCTTGATTTCTTAGTGAGTGTGGGTGGGAATGGAAGAGGGGAGAGAATTTGGAACTCAAAGTTTTAAAAGGAGATGTTCAAAAAATTTTTTGCATGCAACCAGGAAATAAGATATACAGGCAATGGGGCATAGAAATCTAACTTGCCCTACAAGAAAGTAATGGAAAAGGGGATGGGGGGGAGTGGGGTGATGGAAGGGAGAGCTGACTGGGGAATGGGGCAATTAGAATATATGCCATCATGGATTGGGAGGAGGGTAGAAGTGGAGAGAAAATTTGTAATTCAAACTCTTATGGAACTCATTGCTGAAAACTAAAAATATTAAATAAATAAATAATAATTTAAAAAATTTGCATAGCCTTGTATCCAGCAATACCACTCCTGGGGCTATATCCCAAAGAGATCACACAAGTAGGAAAGGGGTCCATATGTACAAAAATATTAATAGCAGCTCTTCTTGTGGTAGCAAGCAATTGGAAATCAATTGGATTCCCTTCAGTTGGGGAATGGCTGAACAAGTTGTGGTATATGAATGTAATGGAATACTATTGTGCTATAAGAAATGGGAAAGATACAAACTTCATAATAGCCTGGAAAGAAGTACATGATCTGATGGTGAATGAGAGGAGCCGAACCAGAAGATCATTGTACACAACCACAGACATATTGATTCTGTGATGAATAACTTTGATAGACTTGACTCTCCTCAGCAATACAAGGCTCAAAGACAGATCCAGAGGACTCATGATGGAAAAATCTATCTACATCCAGAGAAAAAACTATGGAGTCTGAATACAGATTGAGGCAAGCTATTTATCCTCTTTTTTCTCTTCTTTTTTGTTTCCTTCCTTCTGTCTCATGATTCATTCCATTGGTCATAACTCTTCTTTAAACTTGACTATTGTGTAAATAAGTTTAATGCGAAGATATATATATATATATGTATATATGTATATACATATATACATATATGTATGTATATATATATATATATATATATATATATATAGAGAGAGAGAGAGAGAGAGAGAGAGAGAGAGAGAGAGAGAGAGAGAGAGAGAGAGAATCTATATCAGACTACATGCTGTCTTGGGGGGCGAAGGATGAGGGGTGGGAAGGTAAGAAAATTTGAAACTTAAGAGCATGTAGAACTGAGTATTGTAAGTTAAAAATAAAAAAAAAATCTAATTGTAAAAGGGTGGGGTATAGCAACAATAACCAGCATTGAAAAAATCTGACATTGTATGCAGAATTCTCCATCTATAGTCTCTCACCTGTGCAAAGAAGCATAAGGATGTGCCTTCACTAATCTATTCTTATTTGGGGGAAGGGGACTGACTTGGTCATTATGATTTCAAAGGATTTATTTCATTCGGTTTATTTTTGTCCTTTTCGATTACATTGTTTTAGTATTTATGCGTATTGCTTTATGTTTCTTTTTATTTCATATGGTACCAGTTCTTCTATCTTCCCATTCCTCTCAAAATTCTTCATAATTTTCCTTTCTTACAACAAAGTAATATTACATTCATGTACTAAAAATTTACTTAGCTATCTCCAAATTAACTTTTTTCCCCAGCCTTTTGCTAATGTAAAACTGTTACCATAAAATTTTGATGTATATGGAATCTTTCTTTATATATCTCCTTTGGATATATGCTTTGGAAAGGAATTGCTGAGTCAAAGAGAATAGAGATTTTAGTCACTTTATCTATATAATTCCAAATTGTTTTGCAGTATAGTTTGAATGATTCAAAGTTTCATCAAGAGTGCACTAGAGTATCTGTCTACAACCTCTCCAACTTTGAGTCTACCAATCTTTTGTCATCTTGAGGAACTTGATGTATATAAGGTGAAACCTCACAGTTACTTTGATTTGCATTTTTTTTATTACAATTTCTTCAGATCATCCTTGAATGTGGTAGCTAATCGTTTGAAATGATTCTGAGAAGTGCTTGTTCATATCCTTTGATCACTAAACTATTGAGGAGTTGCTTTTGGTCTTGTATACTTGTCATTTTCATCTATCTATTGATCTATTGATCCATCAATTTATCTATCATCAACCTACCTATCACCTATCTAGCTATATGTTAGAAAATGTACCATTAGCAGACAAATTTGATGCAGATTTTTCCCTTTCAACTACCTCCTTTCTTATCCTAGTTACATTTATTTTCTTCATTAAAAACTTTCAATTGTATGTAATTGGAATTGTATATATTACCTTTATATTCATTTCTTTCCCTCGTTTGGTTAAGAACTCAACCTTTTTCCATAACTATGAAAGCTTTCTTATATAGTTCTCCACTAATTTAAATTCTGTAAAATTAATGAAATGCTATTTATTCATTATTTGTCTTCAACTAAATTAATTTTCATTATTTATCTTTAATATCGACATTATATCCATTTGAATTTTTGTGGGATGTGGCATAAGACAGTGATTCAAATCTAAATTTTACCTGACATTTTTTAAAATTATTGTCACATAGTTCTTTTCTAGATATTTTATCATTTCAGGTTAATCAAACACTGGGTTGTTTTGTTTGTTTCTTTGTTTTTCCTTCTTCGTTCCCTAGTATCTTCCATTGATCTCTTTTTTTAAATTTATTTAATATATTAAGTTTTCAGCATTGATTCTCACAAGAGTTTGAATTATGAATTTTCTCCCCATTTGGACCATCCTGCCCACTCCAAGATGGCATATATTCTGGTTGCCCTGTTCCCTGGTCAGCCCTCCCTTCTGTGACCTGCTCCCCTCCCATCCCCTTTTCCCTTACTTTCTTGTAGGGCAAGATAAATTTCTATACCCCTTTGCCTGTGTATCTTATTTCCTAGTTGTGCGCAGAAACTTTTTTTGAACATCTGTTTTTAAAACTTTGAGTTCTAAATTCTCTCCCCTCTTCCCTCCCCACCCACCCTCCCTAAGAAGGCAAGCAATTCAACACAGGTCACATATGTATCATTATGTGAAATCCTTCCACAGTACCCATATTGTGAAAGACTAACTATATTTTGCTCCTTCCCAACCCATCCCCCTTTATTGAATTTTCTCCGTTGACCCTGTCCCTTTTCAAAATTGTTTGATTTTGATTACCTCCTCCCCCTATCTGCCCTCCCTTCTATTGTCCCCGCTTTTTTATCTTCTTCCTCCTTCTTTCCTGTGGGGTAAGAAACCCAATTGAGTGTGTATGTTATTCCCTCCTCAGGTCAAATCCAATGAGAGCAAGATTCACTCATTCCCCCCTACCTGCCCCCTCTTCTCTTCCTGTAGAACTGGTTTTTCTTGTCACTTTTATGTGAGATAATTTACCCTATTCTATCTCTCCCTTTCTCCCTCTCTCAATATATTCCTCTCTCATCCCTTAATTTGATTTTTTTAGATATCATCCCTTCATATTCAACTCACTCTGTACCCTCTGTCTATTTTCTCCTTGATCTGGGAGCTCAGGTTTTTGACAACAATATTCCCAGGAGTTTACTTTTTGGGATCTTTTTCAGGAGGTGATCATCAGATTCTTTCAATTTCTATTTTACCCTCTGGCTCTAGAATATCAGGGCAGTTCTCCTTGATAATTTCTTGAAATGTGATATCTAGGCTCTTTTTTTGATCATGGCTTTCAGGTAGTCCAATAATTTTTTAATTATCTCTCCTTGATCTATTCTCCAAGTCAGTGGTTTTTTCCAAAGATATATTTCACATTGTCTTCTGCTTTTTCATTCCTTTGGTTCTGTTTTATAATATCTTGATTTCTCATCAAGTCACTAGCTTCCACTTGCTCCAATCTAATTTTTAAGGTAGTGTTTTCTTCAGAGGTCTTTTGGACCTCCTTTTCCATTTGGCTAATTCTGCCTTTCAAGGCATTCTTCTCCTCATTGGCTTTTTGGAGTTCTTTTGCCATTTGAGTTAGTCTATTTTTTAAGGTGTTGTTTTCTTCAGTATATTTTTCAGTATTTTTGGGGTCTCCTTTAGCAAGTCATTGACTTGTTTTTCATGGTTTTCTTGTGTCCTCCTAATTTCTCTTCCCAATTTTTCCTCTACTTCTCTAACTTGCTTTTCCAAATCCTTTTTGAGCTCTTCCATGGCCTGAGACCAGTTCATGTTTTTCTTGGAGGCTTTTGATGTAGGCTCTTTGACTTTGTTGACTTCTTCTAGCTGTATGTTTTTGTCTTCTTTGTCACCAAAGAAAGATTCCAAAGTCTGAGACTGAATTTGGGTGTGTTTTCACTGCCTGACCATTTTCCCAACCAACTTACTTGAACCTTGAGATTTTCACCGGGTATGACTGCTTGTAGAGTAAAGAGTACTATGTTCCAAGCTTGGGGTGGGGGGGATGTGCTGTTGATTTCAGAGCTATTACATCCAGCTCTGCCACACCAGCACTCCTCCCTCCCCAAGAACCCCCAACCAGGACTAGACTTAGATCTTCAGCAGGCTCTGCATTCCTGCTCTGATCCACCACTTAATTCCTACCACCAGGTGGGCCTGGGGCCGGACGCAACTGCAGCTGTAGTTATGTAGCTGCCCCACCTCTGCTGCCCCTGGAGTAGTGGCTGAACCTCAAACTCTATTCCGCTGTCCCCGGCAGCTTTTCCCGCTAACTTTCTCCGTTGTCTTTGGTGTTTGTGGGTTGAGAAGTCTGGTAACTGCCACAGCTCACTGATTCAGGGTGCTAGGGCTCGCTCCACTGGCTCCTAGTCTGGTTGACCTGTGTGGCCCATGCTGGGCTCTGCTCCGCTCCCAGCTCTGTGTGCGAAAGACCTCACCCAGCAACCATCCAGGCTGTCCTGGGCTGGAGCCCTGCTTCCCTCTTCTATTTTGTCGGTTCTGCAGTTCTACAATTGGTTCAGAGTCATTTTTATAGGTTTTGGAGGGACTTCGCGGGGACCTCATGCTAGTCCCTGCTTTCCAGCCACTATCTTGGCTCTGCCCCCCCTCAGAGTTCTCTTTAATGTATGAAAGAAGTATTTGAATAAATATACACCCCCCAGCTTTTTGACCTTTCCACTCCCAATTCTTCTTATCTCATATCTCAACATTTCTCATCTTAGGCTTGGACACTTGAAAATAAGAAAAAGTAAATGGAATATGGAGGATAAAAAGTAATAATGGGGGAAATGATGGGCAATGTGGAAAAGGTCACTGTACAAAAAAAAATCTTCCTCTGCAGAAAGTGATTTAGACTTGTGGGCAATCAGATACTCAGGAAGGATATTGGATATGAAAATGGATATCAGGCCTGTTGGAGTCAAAAGTTGTTGATTCAAATAACAATTCTGCTAACAACCGTAACATTCAATGAAAGAATGAAAAAAACAACAGCAAGCATTTATTAAGTACCTACTATATTCCAGATTCTCCCATACATTTCCTAAGCTCACAGAATATCAACACAAAAATAAAACACTCCATTATATTCATATGTAGATACATACAGGATAATTTGGTAGGGGAGGCATCAACAGCTACATTGTTGAGTGATTGATTGACAGAGCATAACAGGTAAGACTAATAGTCCATCTGGTCTAGTATCTGTAATATAATAATAGCATTTTTTTATTTCCAGATTGTGTTCATTTTTGAATTTATTGCTCTTTTTTAAAACCATATTTTAGTTTACTGTTTTTATATGCATAATTTTTTTGTGGTTAAGCAGTTATTTTCCATGCCATCCTGCCCAATGGCTCAGGATGTGCCCTAAATATCCTTTGCTTCCTTCTCACAAAAACTTCTTTATTAATACACCCATTCATTCCCTGGGCTAGGACTCAATGAAAATGTGTTCAGCATGATCATGATGCTGTGTAATAACAAACACTGCATATCATGCCATAAAGTGGCAAGAAAGAATGCTGTGATATGAAAAGGCAACAAGATTCCAAATCTAGGTAATTAGTTTTCAATGAATCTACACCCCAAAATTTGAATCTTCTTACTAAATTAGTTTAGTCCTTTAAAAATGATGTAATTTCAATTGCTACTTAGTTAACCAAAGTGAAAGGCGAAAAGTTTTAACATTACCAAGGAACCTTGATGATGCAGAGATTCAATAATATTCTCTAAAAACCCCACTCTTTCCTTTTAGTTCAAGATTAAAGGAAAAAACAGAGAATTTCAGCATCGTATTTTTAAAGGGGGCATTTGTGTTGAATAGATTGATATTGGTGAACTAACAAATTGACAATGGTGTCATATGTTGTCATTGTCTAGCTTTTTAAAATAATTAAGTTTTGTGATATTATCAAACAGCAGATCTCAATTAAAAAGATACCAATTTTCAGCAAAACAACAGTCAATTTTGTAGTGCAGTCATTTCAATGAGAATTAATATCCATTTTTACATATTTGTTCAATTCACAAATACAATCATTTTCTGTAGGTTTCTTAGTTACTTAGAGGTGAGATTCATATATTATACTTCTGGAAAGAAATTCTCCATGGATAATTGCAATTCCCTGAGTCAGAATAACATTTTGTATTGAATTTTATGAAGCAAGTACAAAAATGACATTGGAATTTATTTGTTTTAAAAATAAAATAACCTCCACCTACCATTAGAAACTAACTTAAACATTCACATTGTAAAATGAGAAACCACTTTATATTTCTGTTACATATTCTGCTACTATTGTACTTCTTCCACATATAGTCTGTAGAAGCAAATTAAAATATAATATATAGACAACGTGAAAAAAGCAATCCATCCTCATTTGGACAGAATCTAGGCACAAAAAATACTAACATTAAATTTGACTTTCTAACCTACATTCTACTACAATTTGTACAAAACCTACCTCATTTACTGTTTAGGGGTCACAATTGCTGTAAGCTTGAGAGTTTAACATTTAAATGCCTCAGTTTGTGATAACGTACTTTTTTTTAGAAAAGCTAATATTTTAAGGTTAGAAAATTATAAATGGCCCTATAATTACTCAATCAATAAATATTTTTCTCACATTTCCTTTCTCTAACTACAAAAACACAAGGCAACAAAGCACAAATCCTTGTACCAATCAATAGCTAATCTCTTGGAGGAGAACAGCATCCTAGCACCCAATGTCTCTGTGACTTATGTGCTTTGCTCAGGTTATTTTCATTACCATGAAAATTCCCTTTTGCTCACTGGAATGATTTAACTGGAAAAATAGAAAATGAGATTTTATTTTTCTGGGGATATTGGATATCTTAAGCTGCTGCTGAAATAATAGCAAATTTATAACATATTTCCACAAAGTAGAACCTTATATTCATTCCACATGCCATGGTTCAAACTTCAGGACAGAAATGGGGGTGGGGAAGGTTCTATCTTTAAGCCCTCCAGAGGTATTATCATTGAAAATACTGGAAGGGTAGAGTAGAGCCAAGATGGCAGAATCTAGGCAGCAACCCAGCTGGACTCTCCCAACATTCCCCTCCAAACAACTTTAAAATAACTCCTCAAATCCAATTTTGAAGCAGCAGAGGAAACAAGGGGTCAGAGTGATATTTTCCAGCCTAAGACAGCTTCAGAGGATCTGTAACCAAGGCAGGGGGCAGGAAGGAAGGGAACCCTGGTGGGAAAGAACATGGTACAGTGCCAGCAGCAGAATTGGGAGCTCTCAACCCAGAGCTGGTAAGGTGGTCAGACAACTGCTCAGAGAGAGATAATACGGGACCCTTTACTGGCACTGGATACAGGACCTGATACTGAATGGCAACTCCATTGTGCACAAGAAGCTGTGAGTCACAAATCCAGGGTGGAGAAGAGAGAGCAAGTGTGCTGGTCCCATTTCCAAGACCAAGAGGAGCACTAGTGCCTGGGGCTGCAAGAGAGCAGTGGAGTTGGTCATATCTTTTCTTTTTTTTTTTAGTTTACAACACACGGTTCTACACAATTTTGAGTTCCAGATTTTCCCCCCTCCCTCCCCAAGACGGCATGGAATCTCATATAACTACCACGCATAACTTCGTATTGAATTACTTTACACACTAGTCAAGCTGCGGAGAAGAATTATGACCAATGGAATGAACCATGAGGAAGAAGAAACAGAACCCCTCCCCCCCAAAAAAAAAAACCCAAAAACAAAAACAAAAGAGAAGAGGAAAAGGCGAGCATGAAGTGTGCCTCAGTCTGCATTCAAACTTCATAGTTCTTTCTCGGGATGTAGATAGCATTCTCCATTGTGAGTCCTTTGGAGTTGTCCTTGCACCTTGTGTTCCTGAGAAGAGTGAAGTCTGTCAGGGTTGGTCCTCATGGAATCCATATATCTGTGGTTGTGTATGATGTTCTCCTGGCTCTGTTCCGCAAACTCAGCATTATGTCGTGTAGGTTTTTCCAGGTTGTTATGAAGTCCGTGTCATCCCCATTTCTTATGGCACAATAGTATTCCATTACCTTCATATACCACAGCTTGTTCAGCCATTTCCCAATTGATGGGCATCCCTTTGATTTCCAATTCTTGGCTACCACAAAAAGAGCTACTATAAATATATTTGTACATATGGGTCCTTTTCCCACTTGTGTGATTTCTTTGGGACACAACCCTAGAAGTGGTATTGCTGGGTCAAAGGGTATGAACATTCCTGTGGCCCTTTGGGTGTAGTTCCAAATTACTCTCCAAAATGGCTGGATCATCTCACAACTCCACCAGCAATGTAACAGTGATCCAGTTTTCCCACATCCTCTCCAACATTTATCATTTTCCTGTTTTGTTATTTTAGCCAATCTGACAGGAGAGATGTGGTATCTAAGAGTTGTTTTGATTTGCATTTCTCTAATCAGAAGTGATCCGGAGCATTTTTTCATATGCCTATAGATAGCTTTAATTTCTTCCTCTGAAAACTGCCTGTTCATATCCTTTGACCACTTCTCAATTGGGGAATGGCTTGTATTCCTATATATTTGGCTCAGTTCCCTCTATATTTTAAAAATGAGGCCTTTATCAGAGATACTAGTTGTAAAGATTTGCTCCCAATTTTCTGCTTCCCTACTAATTTTTGTCGCATTGGCTTTTTTGTACAAAAACCTTTCAATTAAACATAATCAAAATTATCCATTTTGCATTTTGTAATACTCTCTGTCTCTTGATGGGTCATGAATTCTTTTCCTTTCCATAAATCTGATAAATAAACTATTCCTTGCTCTCCCAAATTACTTGTAGTATCAGCATTTACTCCTAAATCACGAACACATTTTGACTTTATTTTGGTATATTGTGTAAGATATTGGTCTATGCCCAGTTTCTGCCCCATTATTTTCCAATTTTCCCAACAGTTTTTGTGAAATAGTGAATTATTAGCACAGAATCTGGCCTCTTTGGTTTATCAAAGAGTAGATTGCTATATTTGTTGACTTCTCCATCTTGTATTCCTATCCTATTCCACTGATCCACACCTCTGTTTCTTAGCCACTACCAGGTAAGTTTGATGATTGCTGCTCTGTAGTACAGTTTAATATCTGGTATGGCTAGGCCACCTTCTCTAGCATTTCTTTTCATTAATACTCTAGATATTCTAGACCTCTTGTTTTTCCAGATGAATTTTGTTATTATTTTGTCCAGTTCAGTAAAATAATTTTTTGGTAGTTCGATTGGTATGGCACTGAATAGATAGATTAATTTAGGTAAAATTGTCATTTTTATTATATTAGCTCAGCCTAACCATGAGCAACTGATATTTTTCCATTTATTTAGATCTGACTTTATTCGCATGAAAAGTGTTTCATACTTATGTTCATGTAGGCCCTGGGTTTGTCTTGGAAAATAGACTCCCAAATATTTTATAGTGTCTACAGTAACTTTGAATGGAATTTCTCTTTCTATCTCTTCCTGTTGGGCTTTGTTAGTAATGTATAGGAATACTGAGGATGTACGTAGGTTTATTTTATATCCTGCAATTTGCTAAAGTTGTTTATTATTTCAAGTAGTTTTTTACTTGATTCTCTAGGATTCTCTAAATAAATCATCATATCATCTGCAAAAAGTGATAATTTAGTTTCTTCTTTTCCTATTCCAATTCCTTCAATTTCTTTTTCTTCTCTTATTGCTACAGCTAATGTTTCTAGTACTAAATTGAATAGTAGGGGTGATAATGGACATCCTTGTTTCACCCCTGATCTTATTGGAAATGCATCTAGCTTATCCCCATTACAAATAATGCTTGTTGATGGTTTTAGGTAGATGCTATTTATAATTTTAAGGAAGGTTCCATTTATTCCTATGCTTTCTAGTGTTTTTAATAGGAATGGGTGTTGTATTTTGTCAAAGGCTTTTTCTGCATCTATTGAGATGATCGTATGGTTTCTGCTACTTTTGTTGTTGATATGGTCAATTATGCTAATAGATTTCCTAATATTGAACCAGCCTTGCATTCCTGGAATCAATCCTACCAGGTCATAGTGTATTATTCTCATGATGAGCTGCTGCAATCTTTTTGCTAATATTTTATTTAAAATTTTGGCATCAATATTCATTAGGAAATTGGTCTATAATTTTCTTTCTCTGTTTTGACTCTACCTGGTTTCGGTATTAGTACCATATTTGTGTCATAAAAAGAATTTGGTAGGACTCCTTCACCTATTTTACCAAATAGTCTACAAAGTATTGGAATCAGTTGTTCTTTAAATGTTTGATAGAATTCACATGTAAAACCATCTGGCCCTGGAGATTTTTTACTAGGGAGTTCATTGATGGCATGCTCAATTTCTTTTTCTGAGATGGGGTTATTTAGAAATTTTACTTCCTTTTCTGTTAAACTGGGCAGTTTATGTTATTGTAGATATTCATCCATATCTCTAAGGTTGTCAAATTTATGGGCATACAATTTGGCAAAATAATTCCTAATTATTGTTTTGATTTCCGCTTCATTAGAGGTGAACTCACCCTTTTCATTTTTGATACTAGTAATTTGATTTTCTTCTTTCTTTTTTTAAATCAAATGGACCAAAGGTTTATCAATCTTATTAGTTTTTTCATAAAACCAGCTCTTTGTTTTATTTATTAATTCAATAGTTTTCTTGGTTACAATTTTATAAATCTCTCCTTTGATTTTCAGTATTTCTAATTTGGTATTTAATTGGAGGTTTTCAATTTGCTCTTTTTCTAGCTTTTTCAGCTGTATGCCCAGATCATTGATCTCCTTTTTCCCTATTTTATTCAGGTAAGCATTTAGGGATATAAAATTTCCCCTAAGAACTGCTTTTGCTGCATCCCATAAGTTTTGGTATGTTGTTTCATTATTGTCATTCTCTTGAATGAATTTATTAATTGTTTTTCTGATTTGTTCTTTGGCCCACTCTTTGTTTAGAATTAGATTATTTAGTTTCCAATTAATTTTTAGCATATTTTTCCATGGTTCTTTGCTACAAATAATTCTTATTGCATCATGATCTGAAAAGTGTGCTTTGACTACTTCTGTCTTTTTGCACTGCATTGTGAGGTTTTTATGCCCTAGAACATGGTCAATTTTTGAGTATGTGCCATGTACCACTGAGAAGAAAGTATATTCCTTTTTATCCCCATTCGGTTTTCTCCAGAGGTCTATCATACCTGCCTTTTCTAAAATTCTGTTTACCTCCTTAACTTCTTTCTTATTTATTTTGAGGTTGGATTTATCAAGTTCAGAATGGGGGAAGTTGAGGTCTCCTAATATTATAGTTTTGCTGTCTATTTCTTCCTGTAACTCCCTTAAATTCTCCTCTAAGAATTTCTTTGCCTTACCACTTGGCGCATATATGTTAAACAATGATATTGCTTCATTGTTTATGGTGTCTTTTAGCAGAATATAATGTCCTTCCTTATCTCTTTTAATTTAATCTATCTTTAATTTTGCTTTGTCTGGGATAAGGATTGCTACACCTGCTTTTTTTCCTTTAGCTGAGGCACAATATATTTTACTCCATCCTTTTGCCTTTACCCTGTGGGTATCCCCCTGTTTCAAATGTGTTTCTTGTAAACAGCATATTGTAGGATTACGGTTTGTTTGTTTTTTTTTAAAATGTTGTGCTTCTGTTTTTTATTTTTTGCTTGTTTGTTTTTTGGCAGGGCAATTGGGGTTAAGTGACTTGCCCAAGGTCACACAGCTAGTACATGTATCAAGTGTCTGAGGCCAGATTTGAACTCAGGTCATCCTGACTCCAGGGCTGGTGCTCTACTCATTGCGCCACCTAGCTGCCCCTGGGATTATGGTTTTTAATCCATTCTGCTATCTGCTTCTGTTTTATGAGAGTGTTCATCCCATTCACATTCAGAGTTATGATTTCTACCTGTGTCTTTTTCTCCATCCTATTTCCCCTTGTTTATGCTTTTATTTCTCCCTTTCCCCTTTTTTCCTCAAGAAATTTTTGCTTTTGACCGCTGCCTTCCTCAGTTTACCCTCCCTCTTTATTCCCCTCCCTTATCTTACTGTTTCCCACTTGCTACTTCTCCCCTCCCTTCTGACCACCCCCCTCCCTTTTTCCCTCCTTCCCCTCCTACTTCCCGTAGGACAAGTTAGATTTCTAACCTCATCAGGACATGTTATTCCCTTCTTGAACCAGATCAGATGACAGTAAAGCTCAAATACTGCTCTTCTCCCTCCCTTCTTGCCCTCTACTATAATATGTTTTTGTGCCACTTCATTTGGTGTAATTTACCCTTTTCTGCTACCTCCTTACCTCTTCTCTCATAGCCCTCCCTTTACATCTCTTACTTATGTTTTTTATCTTTACATCAGTTAATTTATACAGGCATTCACAATCTATGTGTATCCCTTTCAATTGTCATAATAGCTGTACCATTCTCAGTACTGACATATATATATATATATATATATAACATACATAAGATGATATAATCCCACATAAAGATACAAACAACCTGCCCTTATTGGTTAATAAGTTTTTGGGTTTTTCCCCCTGGTTACCTTTTTATGTCTGTCTTGATTTTTGTATTTGGAGATCAAATTTTCCATTGAGTTCTGGCCTTTTCATCAGGAAGGTCTGTAATTCCCTTATTTCATTGAATGTCCATCTCCTTGCCTGAAAAGTTATGCTTAGTTTTGCTGGGTTGTTGATCCTTGGTTGTAGTCCCAGATCCTTTGCCCTTCCCAATATCATATTCCAATTTCTCCTGTCTTTTAATGTGGAAGCTGAGAGATCCTGCGCGATCCTGACTGTAGTTCCACGATATGTGAATTTCTTCTTTTTGGTTGCTTGCAGGATTTTCTCCTTGAGTTTATATTCTGAAATTTGGCTATAATATTTCTTGGTGTTTTCAGTTTGGGATCTCTTTCAGGGGGTGATCTGGTTCTAGGATCTCTGGGCAGTTGTCTTTGATAATTTCTTCCAAGATACTGTCAAGGCTCCCTTTTTCACCGTGGACTTCCAGTAGACCAATAACTCTTAAATTGTCTCTCCTGGATCTATTTTCCAGGTCAGTTGTTTTCCCAATCAGATATTTCACATGTTTTTCTATTTTTTCATTCTTAACATTTTGCTTTACTACTTCTTGGTGCCTCATAGATTCATTAGCTTCCACTTGCTCAACTCTAATTTTTAATGAGTTAGTGTTTTCATTTTACTTTTGAGTCTCCTTTTCCAATTGGTTGATTTTACATCTCAGGGTGTCATTTTCTCTATTTAGATTCTTAATCCCCGTGGCCATTTCACCAATCTTATTCATTAGGGACTTTTCCATTTTTTCCATGTTTTCTTTTACCTCCGTAATTTGGTTTTTAAAATCCTCCTTTAGCTCTTCCAGCAATGCTTTTTTGGGCTGGAGACCAGTTCACATTATCTTTTGAGGTATCAGATGGATCTATAGTGTCACTGCTGTCCTCTTCCAAATTGGTATTTTCATCATTCCTGTCTCCATAAAAAGAATCTATTGTCCTCGGGTTTTTTGTGTTCTTCTTCATGTTGGTTTGCCTTTTCCTGGCTTTACAACAATTATCTGCCTTTGGGACTCAGGGTTCTCTGTCCCAGTTTCCTTATTCTGGGGATTGTGAGTATAGAATTATAGCCTTCAGTTTCCTGAGGTGTGGGGGAGGGGTCTGGCTCCCTGACTTCTCACTCCCTATGGGTGCTCTCCAGCATTATTGCTCTTCAGCAACGGTCTCAGCTGTTTGTTGTTTGAGCTGATGTCTGGCACTTCCCCTGGGGGAGCAAGATTATGTCTGGGCCCCTGGTTTTGATCCCTGCTGGCTCTGCCCCTCTGGGACTCAGGAACTCCCACTACTTGGCCACTGAAGCCCCAGTTCTGTGTCCTATATTCCAGCGTTTTTTTCCGAGGAATTCTCTGGGTGTGTGTGTGGGGGGGGATTGATTAGAGCCATTTACCTGGCCATTATGTCTCCTGGAAGTTTGAGAACCATGTTTCATCCCTTCGGGCTGAAAGCCTCAGGGGTTGGTGTTTTCACGGTCGGTAGCATTGCGCTGCTTCTCCTCGCTTCCATAGAGTGCCATCCTGTGTTGGGAGGTCTGGGGATCTCCGCTGGTTTCAGGCACCCAGCTTTCTCCCAGCCTTTCTCCCATGTGGATTTCCCAGCCAATCACTTTTGCTTTGATCTGGAGCAGCTCCCCATGCCGAGCCCTCTCCGAGCCTACAGATTCGTGCCTTCACCTTTTCAGACTCTCCCGGCATGTAAATTTGCCCCACTCAGACTGCTCATGGTTTCTGACTCTCTCAAATCTGCTCAAATTCACTTTTTATAGGAATCTGACAGACCTTGTGAGAGAGCTCTGGTAAGACACTGTTTTCATGCGGTCTGAGTTGGTCATATATTAAGGCCAAAAAGAGCACTAGCAGTTGCAGCTGCAAATGGGAAAGGGCCTTTCCTGGGTAAAATATGGAGAATAGAGAAGCAGAACAGTGACTCCTCCCCAGATCACATAATTTTGGAAGTACTGAAAACATACAGAACCCCAGAACTACCTATGAAAATAGTAGCAGGAAAAAAAAAAACTGTAGCTGAGGACAGTGCTTCCCTTGCCCCCTAGACAGCAGAGCCCAATTTTAACATAAAATTCAGTCAAAAAAATAGGTTGGAAAAATGAGAAAAAAAATGTACTTTACCTTAAAAAGCTAGTACTGTGGGCTGGAAAGATCAAGACATAAACTCAGAAGACAATAATGAGAAAGCAACTATGAGAAAAGTCTTAAAGAAAAACGCTAATTGGACCCAAGTCCAACAAAAGAAGAGTAAAAGAAAGAAATGTTTGGTAGAGGAAAAATTTTGGAAAAAATGAGAGCAATGAAAGAAAATTAAGAAAAGAGAATTAACAGTTTCCTAAAATAGGCACATAGAAAAATCCTGAAGGAAATAACACCTTTTAAAAAACAATAAGCCTAATGATAAAAGAGGTGTGAAAAGTAACCGAAAAAAAGCACTCCTTAAAAAGCAGAATTGGACAAATGGTAAAGGAGGTACAAAAGTTCACTGAAGAAAATATTCACTGGATCTGTGATTTTATTATGGATTTTGGGAATTCTTAATAAGGAACTTCCTCAACCAATGCAGACTGGCATCTTCTTGGCAACTCTTAGTCTTAGATATTTGCCCATGTTAGTCATTCAGTATGGCAGCACAAAAAGAGCTGCTATAAATATTTTTTATACATGTGGGTCCTTTTCCCTTTTTATGGTATCTTTAGGATAAAGACCAAATAGTTGTATTGCTGGATCAAAGTATGCACAGATTTATATCCCTTTGGGAATAGTTTCAAATTGCTTTTGAGAATGGTTGGATCAGTTCACAACTGCACCAACAACGCATTAGTGTACCAATTTTCCCACATCTCCTTTTCCTTTTTTTTCCCTTCTTCTCCATCATTTTCCTTTTCTGCCATATTATCCAATTGGATGGGTATGAGCTGGCACCTCAGAGTTGTTTTAATTTGCATTCCTCTAATCAGTGGTGATTTAGAGCAATTTTTCATATGACTACACAAAGCTTTGATTTCTTCATTTGAAAATTTCCTGTTCGTATGATTTGAATATTTATCACTAGAGAAATGACATATTCTTATAAATTTGACTTAGTTCTCTCTATATTTTAGAAATAAGGCATTTATCAAAACAGTGGCTGTAAAAATTTTCTTCCAGATTTCTGATTCTCTTCTAATCTTGGTTGCATTGACCTTGTTTTGCCAAAAAAGACTTTTTAATTTAGTGTAACAAAAATTATCTATTTTGCATTTCATAGTGTTTTCTATCTCTTGTTTGGTTTTAAATTATTTCTTTCTCCATAGATCTAACAGGTAAACTATTCCTTGATTTTCAAATTTTCTTATGATATCTTTCATTATGTCTAAATCATGTACTTCTTTGTGATCTTACCTTGATATACAGTGTAAGATATTGGTATATGTCTTGTTCCTGCCATGCTATTTTCTAGTTTTCCAAGAAGTTTTGGTTGGTTTGTTTGTTTTGTCAAATAGTGAATTCTTATCCCAGAAGCTGGGGTCTTTGGTTTATCAAACAGTTGATTTCTATAGTCATTGACTACTATGTATTCTCTACCTAATATACTCCACTAATCCACTGCTCTATTTCACAGCCAGTATCAAATTGATTTGATGATTTTCACCTTCCTTTGTATTTTTATTAATATTGACCTTTTGTTCTTCAAGATAAATTCTTTTGCTATTTTTTCTAGGTCTATAAAATATTATTTGGTAATTTCATTGATATGGCACTGATAAGCTAAATTAGTATAGATAGAATTGTCATTTTTATTATCGTAGCTCAGCTTATGAGCAATTGATATTTTTCTGATTGTTTACATCTGACTTTATTTGTGTGACAAGTGGTTTGTAATTGTTTTCATATAGTTCCTGGATGTGTCTTGGCAGGTAGAATCCCAAATATTTTGCATTATCAATAGTTATTTTAAATGTAATTTCTCATTCTATCTGTTGCTACTGCACTTTTTTGGAAATATGTAGAAATGATGATAATTTATTGGGGTTTGTTTCGTATTCTGTCACTTTGCTAAAGTTGTTAAATATTTCAAGTCATTTTTAGTTGATTCTCTAGAATTCTATAAGTATACTATCATATCATCTGCCAGGAGTGATAGTTTTATTTCCTCATTGCTATTCTAATTCCTTCAATTTCTTTTTCTTTTCTTATTGGTAAAGCTAACATTTCTAGTACAATATTAAATAATAGTAATGATAATGGGGATCTTTTTTTATTTTGGTGAGGCAATAGGAGTTAAGTGATAACAAAGCTAGGAAGTATCAAGTGTCTGAAGTCAGTTTGGAAATCAGGTTCTCCTGACTCCAGGGTTGGTGCTCTATCTACATTGCTACTTAGCTGTCCCCAATAATGGGCATCCTTGTTTCAACCCTGATCTTACTGGGAATGCTCCTAGCTTATCCCAATTATGTATAATGCTTGCTGATAATTTTAGATACTACTGGTAAGGAAAACTCCATTTATTCCTATGCTCTCAAATGCTTTTAATAGAAATGGGTGTTGTATTTTGTCCAAAGTTTTCTTTGTTTGTTTTTTTTGGGGTTTTTTTGCATCTATGGAGATAACCATATATTTCCTGTTAGTTTTGTTGTTGCTATGGTCAATTATGATGATAGATTTCCTTTTATTGAATCAGCACTGCATTCCTGGTATAAATTGCACCTAGTAATAGTATATTATCCTCCTCATAAATTTCTGCAATATTTTATTAATATTTTATTTTAAAGTTTTGCATTAATATTCATTAGGGAAATTGGTCTACTATTTTCTTTCTCTATTTTGGCTCTCCTTGGTTCAGGTATTATTATCATATTTGTATCATTAAAGGGATTTGGGTAGGATTCCTTCTCTGCCTAATTTTCCAAATATTTTATATGGTATTGGAATTAATTGTTCTGTAAATGTTTGGTAGAATTCACTGGTTAATCCATCTTGTACTGGAGATATTTTCATTAGGGAGTCTATTGGTGGCTTCTTCATTATTTTTTTGGAGGATGGTATTTAAGTATTTGATTTCCTCTTCTGTCAATCTGGATAATTTTGATTTTCGTAGATATTCATCCATTTCACTTAGATCATCTGATTTACTGGCATACAGTAAAATAGCTTGTAATTATTGCTTTAATTTCCTCTTCATTGGTGGTGAAATTGACTTTTTAAAATTTGATACTGGTAATTTAGTTTTCTTTTGTCTTTTTTATATCAAATTGACCAAGGCTTGTCAATTTGATATCTTTTTATTCATAAAATCAGCTCTTATTTTTCTTTATTAGTTCAATAGTTTTCCTACTTTAAATTTTATAAATCTCACTTTTCATTTTCAGAATTTCTAATTTGGCATTTAATTGGGGATTTTCAATTTGTTCCTTTCTAGCTTTTTTTATTTGCATTTCCAATTCATTTATCTCTTCTTTCTCTATTTTGTTCATGCAGGCATTTAAAGATATAAAATTTCCCCTAAGTACTGCTTTGGCTGCCTCCCATAAATTTTAGTATGTTGTCTAATTATTGTGATTCTCTTTGGAGAATTATTGATTATTTCTATGATATGTTGTTCAACCCACTCATTATTTAGGATTAGATTACTTAATTTCCAATTAATTTTAGTCTATCTTTCCATGGCCCTTTATTACATGTAATTTTTATTACATCATGATCTGAAAAGGCTCCATTTAATATTTCTACCTTTCTGCATTGAATTGTGAGGTTTCTATTCCCTCATCCATAGCCAGTTTTTGTGTAGATGTCATGTTCTGCTGAGAAGAAGATATATTTTTTCTATTCCCATTCAGCTTTCTCCAGAGCTCTATCATATCTAACTTGTCTGGAACTCTATTCACTTACTTAACTTCTTTCTTTTTATTTTGTGGTTAGATTTATCTAGCTCTGAGAGGTGGAGGTTGAGGTCCCCAGCTAGTATAGTTTTGTGGTCTATCTCTTCCTTTAACTCACTTAAATTATCCTCTAAGAATTCGGATGCTATACCACTTGGTGCATATATGTTTAGCATTGATATTACTTCACTGGCTATGGTACCTTTTAGCAAGTTGTAGTATTCTTCTTAATCTCTTTAATTAGATCTCTTTTTGTTTTTGCTTTGTTTCAGATCAGTATTGCTATACCCCCTTTTTTTTTTACTTCTGCTGAAGCATAATATATTCTGTTCAGCCTTTTACCTTGACTCAGTGGGTATCTGCTTCAAATGTGTTTCTTGTAAACAACATATGGTAGAATTGTGTTTTTTTTTTCAATCCGCTCTGCTATCTGCTTCCACTTTATGGAGATTTCTTCCCATTCATATCCACAGTTATTATTCCTAGCTTTGCATTTCCATCCATCCTATTTTCCCTCTGTTTATCTTTTTCTTTCTCCTTTCACCTTTTCCCTCTTCACCAATGTTTTGTTTCTCCTCTCCCTTCTATCAGCCCAGCTCCCTGTTGTTTCCCCTTCTGCCTCTTACTTCTGCCTTCCCTTCTATCTATGTCCTTTACCTTTACTTTTGCCCTTCCCCTCCTACTTCCCTATAGGATAAGATTAATTTCTATACCCAACTGAGTGTGAATGCTATTCCCTCTTTGAGCCAAATCTGATGAGAAGTAGGTTCAAACAATGCTCATCCCTTCCCCTACTATCCCTCTACTGCCACTTCATGTGGTGTAATTTACCCTATTCTGCCTCCCCTTTCTTCTTCTCCCTACACAATTTCTTTTTCACCCATTAATATTTTTATATCATCACATTGATGACAACTTATACCCACATTATCTTTCTATGTCTATTCCTTCTAAATGCCCTAATAAAGATATGATTCTCAAGTTACATATCATCTTCATATGTAGGGGTGTAAACAGTTTAATCTTATTGAAAATCATGTTGTTTTTTTTTTCTTTCTTGTTTACTCTTTTATGTTTCTGTTGAGTCTTGTATTGGAAGATTGAATTTTCTATTCAGCTCTGCTCTTTCCATCAGACAAATTTGGGTATCTTACCCCACAGGAAAGAAGGAGGAAGAAGATAAAATGGGGGAACAATAGAAAGGAGGCAAGACAGGGGGAGTAGTTAATCAAAAACAAACACTTTCAAAAAGGGACAGGGTCAAGGGAGAAAAATCATTAAAGGGGGTTAAGTTAGGAAGGAGGAAAACATAGTTAATCTTTCACAACATGAGTATTGTGGAAGGGTTTTACATAATGATATGCATGTGGCCTATGTTGAATTGCTTGCCTTCTTCGGGAGGGTGGGTAGAGAGGGAAGAGGGGAGAGAAATTGGAACTCAAAGTTTTAAAAACAGACATTGAAAAACAACAAAAAAAAGTTTTTGCATGCAACTAGGAAATAAGATACACAGGCAATGGGGCATAGAAATTTATCTTGCCCTACAAGAGAAGAAGGGAAAGGGGGATGGGAGGGGAGTGGGGTGACAGATTGGAGGGCTGACTGGGGAACAGGGCAACCAGAATATATGCCATGTTGGAGTGGGCAGGAGGGTAGAAATGGGGAGAAAATTTGTAATTCAAACTCTTGTGAAAATCAATGCTGAAAACTAAATATATTAAATAAATTAAATAAATAAGAAAAAAAAAAGAATGACCAGATCTACTCAGAAATACACACTACGTCTTAGTGGCCTATGGCAGTTAGGGCAAACACTCAATTTTTGACTCCTTTCCTTTTGATGGCAGATCTCTTACTACATAGCTGGCCCATGTTTGGAAAGTAAAATCTTTGCTTTCTCTTCTTGTACAAAATGAACAAGGGCCATATCATCAGCCAAGATTGATATGTTTTATTTTTAATTCATGAATTAATATTTTCTAACACATTATCTATATTATTTTAAATAAATTTATTTTAATATACATTCTTTTTAAAATTTCAAATACACATTTTAAATATAAATTCTTTTAAAATTCTATCTTTTCCTCTTAGCCCTCCCTCATTGAGAAAACAAGAAATATAATATTCATTATACATGTGAAATCATGCAAAATATGTTCCTAGTTTAAAAATCAAGAAAAATAAAGTGAAAAATTATTTTTCAATCTGTGATTAGACTCATTAGTTCTCCCTCGGAAGGTGAATAGCATCTTTCATCATATGTTTGTTGGGATTTTTTTCATTATATTAATGTGACTAAGTCATTCACAGTTGATCATCCTTGCAATATTTCTGTTACTGTGTATGATGTTCTCCTTATTACGCCACTTCACTTTGAATCATTTCACATGAATCTCAGGATTTTCCGAATTCATCCTGCTTATCATTTCTTATTGCACAGTAGTGTTTCTTCACAGTTATATAGCACAATGTGTTCATTCATTCCCCAATCTGTGGGCATCCTCCCAATTGCCAATTCTTTGCTACAACAAAAACTTGCTATAAATATATTAATACAAATAGGTCCTTTTCCTTTGTCATTGATATCTTTAGAAGACAGATCGAATAGTGGCATTGCTGTGTCAAACAATATGAACATTTTTTTTAGTTCTTTGGACATAGTTCCAATTGTTCTCCAGAGTGGCTGGATCAATTAACAACTCCACCAATAGTGCATTAATATCTCAATTTTTCCACATCCCCTTCAGTATTTGGCGTTTCCCTTTTTGGTCATGTTAGCTAATCTGATAAGTGGGTGGTGATAATTCACAGATGTTTTAATTTAGATTTCTATAGTCTATTATGATTTAGAGCATTTTTTCATATGATTATAAGTAGCTTTGATTTATTTTTCTGAAAAAAGCTCTAAAAATGTGTTCCCCAGTTTTCCTTCTAATTTGGGCTTCATTGGTTTTGTTTGTGCAAAACTTTTTGTTTCATTTAATAAAAAATATCCCTTTTACTTCCCATTATCCTCTCTATCTCTTGTTTTTTCATAAACTCTTCCCTCATCCATAGTTCTGAAAGGAAAAATTTTCCATGTTCCAGTAATTTGTTTTTGATACTACTCCCTGTTTCTAAATAATATATCCCTTTTAGACTTTAACTTGGAATGTGATCTGAGATGTTGGTCTCTGCCAAACTGCTTTCCAGTTTTCCCAGCAATTTTTGGAAAATAATGAGTTCTTGTCCTAAAAGTTTGGATATTTGGGTTTATTAAACACTAGATCACTATGGTTCTTTACTGCTGGCTATTTCCTAATCTATTCCACTGATCTATAACTCTATTTCCTAGTTAGTACCAGAACGTTTTTTTTTATGATTACTACTTTATAATATAGTTTGAAATCGATTACTGCTACCTTCACATTTTTTCTTTGATTCCCTAATTATCTTGACCTTTTGTTCTTCCAAATTAATTTTCCTATTATTTCTTTTAACTCTATAAAATAATTCTTTGATAGTTTTATTGGCATGGCACTGTATAAGTAAAATAATTTAGGTAGAATTCTCCTTTTTATTATATTGACTTGGCCTACTCCCCAAAATTAATATTTTCCCAGTTGCTTAGATCTTTCTTTGCATGAAAAGTGCTTGTAATTGTGTTCATATGCTTCCTGGGCTTGTCTTAGGAGGGAGACTCTCAAGTATTTCGTATTGTCTGCAGTTATTTTAAATCTAATTTCTCTTTCTATATTTTGCTTTTAAGTTTTGTTGATAGTATATACAAGTGCTGATGATTTACATGGGTTTTTTATATCCTGCAACTGTGCTAAAGTTGCAATTGTTTCAATTAATTTTAATTGATTTTCTGAGGTTCTCTAAGTATACTATCCTATCACCTGCAAAGAGTGATAGTTGTGCTATCATATTGGCTATTTTTATTCCATCAATTTATTTTACTTGTCTTATTATTATACCTAGCATTCATAATATAATGTGAAATGATAACAGTGAAAACAAGAATGTTTGCAAGACCCCTGCTCTTATTGAAAAAGTTTTAAAGTTTATCTCTTTTATAGATAATGCTTACTCTTGGCTTTAGACATGTTACTTTTAATTTTAAGAAAGCTTCCATTGATTCCTAGAACTTTCTGCGTTTTTTTTTTTGGTTTGTTTTAGGGAATGGGTATCGTATTTTATCAAAGGATTTTTCTTCATCTATGGAGCTAATCATAACATTTTTGTTGTTTTTGTTAATGCTATGGTCAATTATGATGGCAGCTTTCCTAATATTGAGACAGCCCTGCATTTCTGGTATGAATCCCACCTTTTAACGGTATATGATCTTTGTGATATATTACTGTAATCTTCTTGCTGGTATCTTATTTAAAGCATTTCTAATGATATTAATAAAACCCAGTCTATAATTTTCTTTCCAAGTTATGCTCTCCCTGATTTAGGTATCAAAACTACATTTATGTCATTAAAGCAATTTGGCATGACTTTATTTACCCCTTTTGTTTTCAAATACTTTATGTAGTATCGAGATTTATTGTTCCTTAAATGTTTGGTGGAATTTATCTGTAAATCTATCTGGTCCTGGGGATTTTTTTTATTTGGGAGTTCATTAATCAATTTCTTTTTCCCAGATAAAATTATGTAACTATTCTATTTCTTCTGCTAATATGGGAATTTTGTATTTATCCATCTGATTTAGTGTGTCAGTTTTGCTGGCATATAAATCAGCTTGATAACTCCTAATAATTGCTTTAATTTCATCTTCATTGGTGGTGCATTTGGTCATTTCATTTTTATACTAATAATTTGGTTTTCTTTCTTTTTAAATCAATTTAACCAATTTTTTGTCTAGTTTATTGTCTTTTTTCATAGAACTGGCTCCTAATTTTATTTACTAGTTCAAAGATTTTTTTAATTAATTTCAACTGTACAAATCTCTCTTTTGATTTTCAGGATTTCCAGTTTGGTTTTTAATTGGGGGATTTTAATTTGTTCTCTTTCTTGTTTTTTTGTAACTGCATGCCCAATTTATTGAGCTACTTTTTCTCTCTTATTGATTTTATTATTGATTATTGATTTAGAGATATAAATTTTCCCCTTAGTACTTCTTTGGCTGTATTCTATAAATTTTGGAATGTTGTCTCATTAGTGTCATTCTCTCAAATGAAATTATTCCCTGTTTCTGTGATTTTTCTTTGATTCATCATTGTTTAGGTTTAAATTGCTCCTCCTGGCCTCTGCTCTCTCTTGAATGAAAAATTATCTTCCCCACCCCTTAACTATGACCCAGAAGTACAAAACAATCCTACTTGCAAAACAGTCTGGTTCTACATCCAGTGCTAGCACAGGGGTCCCCTATAATTTCCTTCTAATGAGTTGCCAGGTTACCTTATTATCTTTGACTTGAGATCTCCTGTAGCTGCTGCTACTTCATGCATGTGGGCTTTGTGTCAGCCTCCACCTCCATGTTGCACACTGCTCTTTTCTACTTCCTCAGTTGTCTTAGGCTGGAAGAATGTAACATGCTAACTTTTTGTTGGCTCTACCACACCAGAATTTGATTTGAGGTATTATTTTAAATTTGTTTGGAGGGGAATGTTGGGAGAGCTAAGATGAGTGCTTTCTTGTCTCTGCCCCCACTAGTCTTTGGTAGATTTTTCTGAACAGATTATTGGTCATTATTTCCAACTTCAAGATAGGGAGATCACTTTCCCCACCTTCATGTTTTTTCCTACTATTTTCAGAACTAATTTTGGGGGGTCTGTAAAATTTTTGGAACTTACAAAGTGGTCACTACTCTCCTGACCTGTGCTCTGGTCTTTAGCCAGGAAGGGACCTAGGTCTATGCAGTCACATGTGCAAGTGCTCCTCTTTAACCTGGAATGTGACCAAGGTCCTTGTTCTCCTGCAATTGCAAGTGCTGGTGCTCCTCTTCACCTTGGAACTACAACCCAAAAGTGCACATGGCAATGTACTTAGTGTCACTAAAAGGTCCCCTGTAATCTCTTTCTGACCAGTTATCTGATGCCCTTACTCTCTTTGGTCTGAGAGCTCCCCAAGCTGTCTGCTACTGGTGTTGCTTCTCTAGGCTGGCCAGTACCCAAATGTCACAGACCTCTCCTACAGACCTCCCAAGTTAACTTCATCTGGAAAAATGTCTCACCCTGAACTTTCATTAACACTATGATTCTAAAATTTTACTTGATACATTGTTTTAAAGTTGTTTAAAGG
Organism: Trichosurus vulpecula; assembly: GCF_011100635.1. NCBI lineage: Eukaryota > Metazoa > Chordata > Mammalia > Diprotodontia > Phalangeridae > Trichosurus > Trichosurus vulpecula. Next base: position 129,731,277 of record NC_050577.1, on the reverse strand, counting down.
GAGATATTGGGAGAGTTCAGCTACATTGCTGCCTCTACTCCACCATGGTGGATCTGCTTTTCTATTATCTATATTATTTATAATAATGTGATAACAATTATCATACTAGACCAATGTACTGATTTGACAGCTTGGAGGTCTATGGATTAGCTTGTGATGTCACTGGGATAGAGAAGGGCCAGATAAAGAATATCCCTCGAGGGAAGAGCCAAGATGGCAGCTGGAAAGCAGGGATTTGTTTAAGCTCTCCCCCAAATCCCTCCCAACACCTGTAAAAATGGCTCTGAACAAATTCTAGAGCTGTGGAACCCATGAAATAGCAGAGGGAAATAGGTCTCCAGTTCAGGAGAGCCTGGATGGTCACTGGGAAGTGTCTATCACACAGTACTGAGAGCGGAGGGCAGCCCATGATGGGCCACACCAGGACAGACCAGACCAGGAGTCAGCCAACTGAAACAGGTCTTGGGGCCATAAAACAGTGAGCTGTGGCAGTTACCAGACTTCTCAACCCACAAACACCAAAGAGCATATTAAAGGGAAACTGTGGGATTCAGTTCAGAGTGGTCCAGTCACCAGCTCTGGGGATGGAGGAGGTGGTGCAGCAGTGGTGGTAGCAGCAGCAGGAAGCTCCTGAGGATGCCTGCAGAACTCCAGTGTCAGTGCTTCATGATTCCCTGGCTCACACAGTGGGAGGAATCTAGCAGCAAATCAGAGTGGGAGTGCAAGGACCACTTTGTGGGCACAAAGGCAGACTCTCTTGCTGTGCCCTGCTTGGATCTGTATTGCAGTCCTGGTTTGCAGTTCTTGGGGGATGTGGAGCACTGCTGGGACAGAACCTAGGGTGACAGTGGAGTAGAAGTAGCTCTGCAAACAGCAGCACTTTGACCCTAAAGCTTTGGACAAAGTGCTGCTACTCTACAAGCAGTCATATCCTAACAAAAAGCTCAAGTGTCAAGTAGTTGACTAGGAACATGAACAGGCAGCAACAACAAACTCAGACTTTGACTCAGACTCAACCTCAAACTCTAGATTCCTTTTTTAGTGACAAAGAAGATCAAAACACACAGCCAGAAGAAGTCAACAAAATCAAGGAGCCTACATCAAAAGCCTCCAAGAAAAACATGAATTGGTCTCAGGCCATGGAAGAGCTCAAAAAGGATTTGGAAAGGCAAGTAAGAGAAGTAAAGGAAAAAATTGGGGTGAGAAATGAGAGTCATGCAAGAAAACCATCAAAAACAAGTCAATGACTGGCTAAAAGAGACCCAAAAAATACTGAAGAAAATAACACCTTAAAGAATAGAATAACCCAAATGGCAAAAGAGCTCCAAAAAGCCAATGAGGAGAACAATGCCTTGAAAGGCAGAATTAGCCAAGTGGAAAAGGAGGTCCAAAAGACCACTGAAGAAAATACCACCTTAAAAATTAGATCGAAACAAGTGGAAGCTAGTGACTTTATGAGAAACCAAGATATATAAAACAGAACCAAAGGAATGGAAAATGTGACAATGTGACATATCACTTTGGAAAAACTACTGACCTGGAGAATAGATCCAGGAGAGATAATTTAAAAATTATTGGACTACCTGAAAGCCATGATCAAAAAAAGAGCCTAGACATCATCTCTCAAGAAGTTATCAAGGAAAACTGCCCTGATATTCTAGAACCACAGGGTAAAATAGAAATTGAAGAATCTACCAATTGCCTCTTGAAAAGCTCCAAAAAAGGAAACTCCTAGGAATATTGTCACCAAATTCCAGAGTTTCAAGGTCAAGAAGAAAATACTGCAAGCAGTCAGAAAGAAACAATTTGAGTATTGCAGAAACACAATCAGGGTAACACAAGATCTAGCAGCTTCCACATTAAGGGATCAAAAGGCTTGGAATATGATATTCCAGAGGTCAAAGGAGTTAGGATTAAAACCAGAATCACCTACCCAGCAAAAATAAGTATCATGCTCCAATGCAAAATGTGGATTTTCAGTAAAATAGAGGACTTTCAAGCTTTCTCAATGAAAAGACCAGAGCTGAATAGAAAATTTGACTTTCAAATACAAGAAACAAGAGAAGCATGAAAAGATGACCAAGAAAGAGAAATCACAAGGGACTTACTAAAGTTGAACTTCTATATTCACATTCCTACATGGAAAGATGATGTGTTTAATTCATGAGACCTTTCTCAGGGTTAGGGGAGTTGAAGGGGATATAGGCAGAGGGCACAGGATGAGTTGAATATGAAGGGATGATATCTAAAAAATGAAATAAATTTAAGGGATGAGAGAGGAATATATTGAGAGAGTGAGAAAGGGAGAGATATAATGAGGCAAATTATCTCACATGAAAGTGGCAAGAAAAAGCAGTTCTGTTTGAAGAGAAGAGGAGGCATTTGAAGTGAATGAGTGAATCATACTCTCATCAGATCCAACGTGAGGAGGGAATAACATACACACTCAATTGTGTATCTTACTGCACAGGAAAGTAAGGGGAAGGGGATAAAAAAGAAGGGATGATAGAAAGGAGGGCAGATAGGAGGAGGATGTAATCAAAAGCAAACACCTTTGAAAAGGGTCAGGGTCAATGGATAAAAGTGAAAAAAGCAGGGCAGGATAGGATGGAAGGAAATACAGTTAGCCTTTCACAACATGAACATTATGGAAGTGTTTTACATAATGATACATGTGTGATCTATGTTGAATTCCTTGCCTTCATAGGGAGGGTGGGTGGGAAAGGAAGAGGGGAGAGAATTTGGAACTCAAAGTTTCAAATGCAGGTGCTTAAAAAAATAAAAAAAAAGTTGTTTTTTACATGCAGCTGGAAAACAAGTTATATAGGGAATGGGGCATAGAAATCTATCCTGACCTACAAGAAAGTAAGGGGAAGGGGGATGGGGGGAGTGGGACGAAGGAAGGGAGGCCTGACTGGGGAACAGGGCAATCAAAATATATGCCATCTTGGAATGGGGGGGGGGACGGTAGAAATGGGGAGAAAATTTGTAATTCAAAATCTTGTGATAATCAATGTTGAAAACTAAAATATTAAATAAAAAACATAAATTTTTAGAAAAGAATGTCCCTCCATGAATGCTGTTGATCACTGCGTCTTCACTTCTAACTTTAGAGAATCATGAAAGATACTAAGAGGTTAAGGGACTTTCCCAGGGTCACACTGGAAACGATGGTAATTGAACTCAGGTATTCCTTGCTCTAAGGTCACCTTTCTATCTCCTATGCCAAATTACCTCTTAGGCCTTTATCCCAATCACAATATGTGCTAAGGATATAGCAATACAGCTAGTTGGATGAAGGGAAAATATATTTTTTCCTTAAAAATGTAACTTCCCAAATAAATTATGTACACTGTGGCTGCAAACAACTAAGGTTCCATTTTCCCCCTTTATCCCTACTTCTATGATTCTATAATATTATATGCTTTCCTCTTTTTTAAAAAAACAAATCCACTGCATTTCAAGAAAAAGGACCTGAAGAAATTGAATGAGAGGCCCTTGACACAAATTGTGATGTAGATGACATTCCTGGTGACCTCTCGCTTCTACCTTGATCCCCAACACCCCGACTTAATATGTATTCCTCCTCTCTGTTGCATACTACTGTCATCTATGTCCTTTGTCTGTTCTAATTGTTGTGTGAAACAGAATATGGAATAGAACAAAAGATATAATCCTCATTAAAATAGTAGTAATTGAAGTGTGAACAATAATAAACACAGATTGTGCCCAAATATGTTAATATTACCTTCTAAGTATGCCATATATGTTCATATGTTCCCTGAGAAAACTTAAGTAGAAAACTAGTTTATTCTTTATTGTTTTTTAACTCTCTCTCTCTCTCTCTCTCTCTCTCTCTCTCTCTCTCTCTCTCTCTTTCTCTCTCTCTCTCTCTCTCTCTCTCTCTCTCTCTCATCACAACATAGGCAATGATTTTAAATGAATTAAAAGCCATGTCCTCTGACTTTGTAAAGAATTTGGGATACTTTATATAATGTACAATGCCAATATTATTTAACAACAAAAATTGAAACAATAGTTGCTGTATATTTGCTTTTGAATTTGGAATTACTGAATATAGAAGGAGGATGAGGATCAAAGTAATGCTTTGTATGTAAATTTTCTGATCTCTTATGTGATGGGAGAGATTGTCTAAAGAGGATCCAGCATGGTTGGATTCACCCCTCTCTACTGGGTTACAGAGAGCATGCAGTGATATTATCTGTCCAGTAGTAATCTAACATGTAGAACTTTGTGGAGAATACCCCCAGCCACATTTGATTGGGGCACTGGGGCTGTGAGATGATCTAAAGTCTCACAATTGTTTGGTCAGCCAAAAAATGATAACTTAAAAGGTGGTATATTCAGAACTTCTAAATACAGAAAGCAAAATCAAATAGAAAAATCCATAGATTCTTCAAATATAAGGTAAAGGAATAAGTAGAAAAATTGTGCTTCAAACTCCAAGATACTTAGAGGTTAAATTTTGCAAGCAACCAAAAAAAAAGACCTTCACATATTAAGGAAAGTAATTTGAATAACAAAAGACTATTTTCCTCCCAATGGAAACCTTAGAAAGGAATGCCACAACATATTTTATTTGATTAAAAAAAACTGCTGAGGAAATTGGACAAAAGTATGTAAGAAATTAGATTTAGACTACTACTTCATAGTGTATAACAAGTTCCAAAATGAATATATGACCTAGATATAAAAGGCCACTTCATAAAAATTATAGAAATACAGAACAAATTACCTATCATATTAATAGATGGAAGAAAAATTTACAACCAAACAGAAAGAAGATGTCATAGGATATAAAATGGATAATTTTGGTTACATAAAATCTAAACATTTTTGCACAAACCTAATGAAGTTAAGATTAAAATGAAACAATAATTATAAAGAGAAATTCCCCAAATGCTAAATGCTCTAAGGATATGAATAGTCAGTTCTCTGAGGATGAAATTCAGAATATCAATAGTCATTTAGTATTCAAAATCAATAATAACTAATTGGAGGAGAGGACATCTAGGTGTCACAGTGGATGGAGTCCCAGGCCCAAAGTCAGGAAGACCTAAGTTGAAATCCAACCTCAGACATTTACTAGCTGTGTGACCTTGGGCAAGACACTTAACTCTATTTGTCTCAGTTTCCTCATCTATAAATTGAAGAAAGAAATGGCAAACCACTCCAATATTTTTACCAACAAAACCTCAAATGGGGTCAGAAAGAGTTGTACATCACTGGAATGACTGAACAATAGCACCAGCAACAGTAATTAGAGAAATATAGGTTAAAAGCAATTCTGAGGTTTCACCTCATACCTTCACATATGTAAAGTTGACCAAAAAGAAAATGACAAATGATGGAGTAAAAAAGGCACATTGATGCATTCTTAGTGAATCTGTGAATGGGTAGAGTCATTTTGGAAAACAGTCTGGAATTGTATAGAAAAAGTTATTAAACAGTAAACACCCTTTGATCTAGTGATATCCCTGTTAGGCTTTATCCCCAAAGAGATCAAGTAAAGAAGAAAAGGTTCTATAAGTACAGAAATATTTATAACTGTTCTTTTTGTGTTGGATAAAAAGAAGAAAACTGGAAGGTAAGCAGATACCTAATCATTAGTGCATGACTGAACAAATTGTGGTATATGAGTATAATTGAATATGCCATTTTGCCGTTAAGAAATGAGGATGAAAAGATGATATCAAAAAATCATGGAAAGAACTTTTCACTGTAACTTCAATATTACAAAAACAAACAGTTCAGAAGACTTGTACAAACTGATGAAGAAAGAAATCAATAGCGAGTAGGAGAATAATTTATATAATGGCAGTACCTTAAAAACACACAACTTTGAAAACTCTAATTGATGAAAGGACTAGCCATGATTCCAATGAGCCAATGATAAAGTACATTGTCCAAATCCTGAAAGAATACACACACACACACACACACACACACACACACACACATACACACTCACTCACACTTTCTCTCCTCTCTACATACATATATACATACATATATAATTTCATATATATATATATATATATGCTTGTATACATTCATATAAGGTCCACAAAGGAAGTTATTTTGTTTGATTCTGCATGCTTGTTATGAGTATATATTTCCCCAAGAGTGAAGGGTATGGTATGGAGAGAAGTGAGATTTTCCATTAAAAATAAAATAACTATTTTCTAAATAATGGGGTGTGTGCATGTGTGTGTGTGTGTGTGTGTGTATGTGTGTGTGTGTGTGTGTGTAATGTGGGGAGAAAAATAGAGAGATAGAGAGAAAGAGAGAGTGACAGAGAGACACAGAGAAAGAGAGAGAATACTACAGGCTAAACACCTCTAGGTGCATCAGTGTGTTTTGTATGACAATTGCAGGATGGCAGAGGGCATTGAAAGGGAAAAGAAGGAATAAGCTAGAATGGAATGTTTCATATACCCTACTCAAGATCATGGTAAACAATTAAAGGAAAATAACTCTTATAGGCTCTCAACAAGAAGAAGGGCTAGAAGGGGCAGAGCTAAGATGGCAACTGGAAAGCAGGGACTTGCTTAAGCTCTCCCCCAAGCTTTCAAAGACCATTGATTCTTATTATGGAGACAGGGAAGATCAAAATACCAATTCAGAATAGGACAGCATGGACACTAAACCCACATCTGAAGCCTCAAAAGGGAAAATGAACTGGTCTCCAGACCTAAAAGCATTCCTGGAAGAACTCAAGGAGGACTTTAAAAACCAAATTAAGGAGGTAAAAGAAAAAATGGAAAAAAATTCACTGATGAAAATAAATTTTTAAAAAGTAAAATTGGTGAAATGGTTAAGGAGAAACAGAATATAAATCAAAAAAATGTCTCATTGAAAAGCAAAATCAACAAAATGAAAAAGGAGATAGAGAAGCAAAAGGAAGAAAACAATACATTAAAAATTAAAATTGGGCAAGTAGAAGCTAATGTCTCTATGGGACCTCAAGAATCAGTCGGGGGGGTGGTGGAGCCAAGATGGCAGTTGGAAAGCAGGGACTTGCATGAGCTCTCCCCCAGGTCCCTCCAACAACTATTAAAAAATAGTTCTGAACAAATTCTAGAGCAGCAAAACCCACGAAATAGCAGAGGGAAGCAGGGCTCCAGCCTGGATGGTCACTGGTTAAGGTCTATCCCACTGACCTGTGAGTGGAGGGGAGCAGAGCACGGCGTGGGCTGCGCCCGGATCAACCAGACTGGGAGCTGGGTGGAACAGGCCATAGCACCCTGAATCAGTGAGCTGTGGCAGTTACCAGACTTCTCAACCCACAAACACCAAAGAAAACAGAGAAGAGTAGTGGTAAAAGCTGCAGGGAGTGAAAGGAGTTCCAGGTGAAGCCACAACGCCAGGGGCAGCAGAGGTGGTGCAGCTCTGAGGACAGAACTACAGCTGCAGTTGCTTCCAGCCCCAGGGCCACCTGGGGGGAGGAATTAAGTGGCAGATCTGAACTGGAGTGCAGAGCCTGCTTAATATCTGAGTCGGGTCCGAATTAGTGGTTCTTGGGGGAGGAGAAGCACTGGTGTGTCAGAGATTGCTGTATAGAAATAGCTCTGAAAACAACAGCACAACCCCTCAAGCTTGGGACAAAGTACTGATTATTCTACAAGCAATCAGATGCCTACAAAACTCAAGAGTCAAGTAATTGGCTGGTAACATGAACAGGCAGTGAAAACAGACTCAGATTCAGACTCAGACTTTGCAATCTTTTTTGGTGACAAAGAAGACCAAAACATACAGCCAGAAGAAGTCCACAAAGTCAAAGAGCCTATATCAAAAGCCTCCAAGAAAAACATGAACTGATCTCAGGCCATGGAAGGGCTGAAAAAGGATTTGGAAAAGCAAGTTAGAGAAGTAGAGGAAAAATTGGGAAGAGAAATAAGAGTGATGTGAGAAAACCATGAAAAACAATTCAATGACTTGCTAAAGGAGACCCCAAAAAAATACTGAAGAAAATAACATCTTAAAAAAGAGCCTCGATATCATCTTTCAAGAAATTATCAAGGAGAACAGCCCTGATATTCTAGAGCCAGAGGGTAAAATAGAAATTAAAAGAATCCACCGATCACCTCCTGAAAAAGATACCAAAAAGAAAACTCCTAGGAATATTGTCACCGAATTCCAGGGCTCCCAGATCAAGGAGAAAATACTGCAAGCAACCAGAAAGAAACAATTTGAGTATTGTGGAAACACAATCAGAATAACATAAGATCTAACAGATTCTACATTAAGGGATCAAAGGGCTTGGAATATGATTTTTCGGAGGTCAATGGAGCTAGGATTAAAACCAAGAATCACCTACCCAGCAAAACTGAGTATCATGCTCCAAGGCAAAATATGGATTTTCAATAAAATAGAGGACTTTCAAACTTTCTCAGTGAAAAGGCCAGAGCCAAATAGAGAATTTGACTTTCAAACACAAGAATCAAGAGAAACATGAAAAGGTAAAGAGGAAAGAGAAATCATAAGGGAGTAACTAAAGTTGAACCGTTTTGTTTACATTCCTACATGGAAACATTCTGTGTATAACTCATGAGACCTCAATATTAGGGTAGCTAAAAGGAATATACATATACACATGTATATATGTATATATATATATATATATATATATATACACACACACACACACACATGCACATATATATACATATATATGTGTGTATGTGTATATGTGTGTATGCATGTATGTATATATACATATACATATATATGTATATATATGTGGACAGAGGGTACAGCATGAGTTGAATATGAAAGGATGATATCTAAAAAAATAAAATTAAATTAAGGGATGAGAGAGGAATATATTGAGAGAGGGAGAAAGCGAGAGATAGAATGGGATAAATTATTTCACATAAAAGTGGCAAGAAAAAGCAGTTCTGTTGGGAGGGAAGAGGGGGCAGGTAAGGGGGAATGAGTGAATCTAGCTCTCATCAGGTTTGACCTGAGGAGGGATTAACATATACACTCAATTGGGTATCTTATCCCACAGGAAAGAAGGAGGAAGGGGATAAAAAAGTGGGAACGACAGAAGGGAGGATAGATATGGGGAGGAGGTAATCAAAAGCAAACACTTTTGAAAAGGGACAGGGTCAAGGGAGAAAATTGGATAAAGGGGGATAGGATAGGAAGGAGCAAAATATAGTTAGTCTTTCATAACATGAGTATTGTGGAAGGGTTTTGCATAATGATACACATGTGGCCTATGTTGAATTGCTTGCCTTCTTAGGGAGGGTGGGTGGGGAGGGAAAAGGGGGGAGAATTTGGAATTCAAAGTTTTAAAAGCAGATGTTCAAAAAAAGAGTTTTTGCATGCAACTAGGAAGTAAGATATACAGGCAATGGGGCATAAAAATCTTTGTTGCCCTACAAGAAAGAAAGGGAAAAGGGGATGGAGGGGAGTGGGGTGACATAAGGGATAGTTGACTGGGGAATGGGGCAATCAGAATATATGCCATCTTGGTGTTGGGGGAGGGTAGAAATGGGGAGAAAATTTGTAATTCTAACTTTTGTGAAAATTAATGCTGAAAACTAAAAATAGTAAAATAAATAAATAACAAAGGAAAAATAAAAATAAAAAAATAAAAGTAGCTTAGAATAGGAAAAAAAGAATCAGTCAAACAATATCTAAAGAATGAAAAAAGTAAAAGAAAATGTGAGGTATCTGATTGGAAAAACAACTGACCCAGAAAACAGGTCCAGGAGAGACAATCTAAGAATTATTGGTCTACCTGAAAGTCGTGATGAAAAAAAAAGAACCTGGAAAAGATTTTCCAAGAAATCCTTAAGAAAAAATGCCCAAGGTTCTAGAACCAGAGGTAAAATCATCATCAAAAGAATCCACTGATCATCCCCCAAAAGGCATCCCAAATTGAAAACCCCAAGAAATATTATAGCCAAATACCAGAATTACTAGGTCAAGGAAAACACACTGCAAGCAGTCATAAAGAAACAATTCAATTATCATGGAACTACAGTTAGGACTATGCAAGATCGTTCAGCTTCTATATTAAAAGACAGTAAAAACTGGAATATGATATCCCAAAAGGCAAAGGAGATTGGACTACAACCAAGAATCAACTACCCAGCAAAGTTGAGCATCATTTTTTCAAGCAAGAAGATGGACATTCAATGAAATAAAGGAATTCCAGACCTTCCTGATGAAAAGGCCAGAGCTCAATGGAAAATTTGATTTTCAAATACAAAACTCAAGAGAGACATAAAAAGGTAAATGGGAAAAAAGTAGTTAATCAATAAGGTAAATTAGTTACATCCTCATATGGGATTATTTTGTTTTATATATCTTTTTTACATATGTCAATCTTGAGAATAGGACAGTTATTATGAAAATTGAAAGGGATATATGTAGACTGTGGGTGTCAGTATAAAATAACTGATCTACTGATAAAATATATAATTAAGAGATATAAAGGGATGGTTCTGGGAGAAGAGATAAGAAGGTAGTAGAAAAGGGTAAATTATATCACATAAAGAGGCACAAAAACATATTATAGTAGAGGAAAGAAGGGAGATAGAAGAGCAGTATTTAAGTTTAAGTATAGAAATCAAACATGTCCTACAGGCAGTAGGAGGAGAAAGGGGAAAGAAAAGGGAGGGGGAGTGGTCCGAAGGGAGGGAAGAAGTAGCAAGGGGAAAAAGGTAAGATAAGGGAGGGGAATCAAGAGGGAGGGTAAATTGAGGAAGGCAGCAGTCAAAAGCAAAACTCTGTTGAGGGAGAAGTGAGAAAGAAAAGCATAAACAGGGGCAAAACACGATGGAGAAAAACACACCGATAGTAATCACAAGTGTGAATGTGAATAGCATGGATTGTCTCATAAAATGTAAGCAGATAGCAGAATAGATTAAAAGCCATAATTCTACAATATGCTCTTTACAAGAAACACATTTGAAACAGGGGGATACACACAGGGTAAAGGTAAAAGGCTGGGGTAGAATACATTTTACTTCAGCTAAAGTGAAAAAGCAGGGGTAGCAATCCTAATCTCAGACAAAGCAAAAGCAAAGATAGATCTAATTAAAAGAGATAAGGAAGGACACTACATCCTGCTAACAGGCACCATAAACAATGAAGAAATATCATTATTTAACATATATGCACCAAATGGTATAGGATGCATATTCTTAGGGACTAGTTAAGAGTGTTACAGAAAGAAATATACAGCAAAAATATAATAGCGGGGGACCTCAGCCTCCCCATCTCTGAACTTGATAAATATAACCTCAAATAAACAAGAAAGAAGTTAAGGAGATGAATAGAATTTTAGAAAAGGCAGATATGATAGACCTCTGGAGAAAACTGAATGGGGATAAAAAGAACATACATTTTTTCTCAGCAGTGCATGGCACATACACAAAATCTGACAATGTATTAGGGCATAAAAATTTCACAGTCCAGTGCAGAAAGGCAGAAGTAGTCAAAGCATCCTTTACAGATCAAGAGGCAATAAAAATTATTTGTAATAAAGAACCACAGAAAAATAAACTAAAAAACTAATTGGAAACTAAATAATCTAATTCTAAAGAATGAATGGGTCAAAGAACAAATCATAAAATCAAAATCAATAAAATCAAAAACAAATCATAAAATCAAAGAACTTCATTCAAGAGGATGACAATAATGAGACAACATATCAAAACATATGGGACACAGCAAAAGCAGTTCTTAAGGGAAGTTTTATATCTCTAAATGCTTACATGAATGAAACAGAGAAAAAGGAGATCAATGAATTGGGCATGCAACTGAAAAAGCTAGAAAAAGAACAAATTGAAAATCCCTAATTAAATAACAAATTAGAAATATTGAAAATCAAAGGAAAGATTAATAAAATTGAAATCAAGAACTACTAAATTAATAAATAAAACCAAGAGCTGCTTTTACGAAAAAACCAATAAAATTGATAAACTTTTGGTCAATTTGATTAAAAAAGAAAGAAGAAAATCAAATTACCAGTATCAAAAATGAAAACGATAAATTCACCTCCAATGAAGAAGAAATTAAAACAATAATTAGTAATTGTTTTGCCCTATTGTATGCCCATAAATTTGACAACCTTAGGGATATGGATGAATACTTACAGAAATATAAATTGCCCAGGTTAACAGAAGAGGAAATAAAACACCTAAATAACCCCATATCAGAAAAAGAAATTGAACAAGTCATCAATGAACTCCCTAGAAAAAAATCTCCAGGGCCAGATGGTTATGCATGTGAATTCTGTCAAACATTTAAAGAATGATTAATTCCTATACTTTATAGACTATTGGGGAAAATAGGTGAAGAAGGAGTCCTACCAAATTATTTTTATGACACAAATATATTACTAATACCAAAACCAGGAAGAGTAAAAACAGAGAAAGAAAATTATAAAAAAAAAATTCCCTAATGAATATTGATGTAAAAATTTTAAATAAAATATTAGTAAAAAGATTGCAGCACTTTATCAGGAGAATAATATGCTACAACAAAGTAAGATTTATTCCAGGAATGCAAGGCTGGTTCAATTTTAGAAAAACTATGACTTCTCTCTCCTCTCAGCCCTGACAGTGGCAGCATGAGTAAGTGCCGTAGTCTTCATACTGCTAGAAAACTCTGAAATGTGGCATGACAAACAATACAAGAAAGCTTATTTGGGTACTGCCTTGAAGACCAATCCATTTGGAGGAGCATCTCATGTCAAAGGGATTGTCTTGGAAAAAGTTGGTGTGGAAGCCAAGCAGCCCAATTGTGCCATCAGGAAGTGTGTGAGAGTCCAGCTGAATAAGAATGCAAAAAAAATCACTGCTTTTGTTCCCAATGATAGCTGCTTGAACTTTATTGAGGAAAATGATGAATTTTTGATTGCTGGATTTGGTCAAAAAGTTCATGCTGTTGGTAATATTCCTGGAGTCAGATTCAAGGTTGTAAAATTTGCAGATGTTTCTCTTCTGGCCTTGTGCAAAGGCAAGAAGGAAAGACTAAGACCATAAAAATTGTATGATGTCTTTGTCATAGTAAAAAAAAATTCATGTAAAAAAAGAAAAACTATCAGAATAATTGATCATATCAACAAGAAACCATATGGTCATCTCAATAGATGCAGAAAAATCTTTTGACAAAATACAAAACACATTCCTATTAAAAACACTAGAAAGCATAGGAATTAATGGAGCCTGCCTTAAAATTATAAATAGTATTTACCTGAAAAACCATCAACAAGCATTATTTGTATTAGGCATAAGTTAGATGCACCCCAATAATATCGGGGTGTAGCAAGGATGTCCATTATCACCCCTATTATTCAATTCGGTACTAGAAATGTAAGCTGTAGCAATAAGAGAAGAAAAAGAAATTGAAGGAATTATAATAGGCAAAGAAGAAACTAAATTATCAGTTTTTGCAGATGATATGATGATTTACTTAGAGAATCCTAGAGAAACAACTAAAAAACTACTTGAAATAATAAACAACTTTAGCAAAGTTGCAGGATATAAAAAATCCACATAAATCCTAGGCATTCCTATATGTTACTAACAAAGCCCAACAGCAAGAGATAGAAAGAGAAATTCCATTTAAAGTAACTGTAAGCCCTATAATATATTTGGGAGTCTACCTGCCAAGACAAATCCAGTGCCTATATGAACATAATTATGAAACACTTTTCACACAAATAAAATAAGATCTAAATAAATGGAAAAATGTAATTTGCTCATGGTTAGACTGAGCTAATATAATAAAAATGATAATTTTACCTAAATTAATCTATCTATCCAGTGCCATACCAATTGAGCTACCAAAACATTATTTTACAGACCTAGATAAAATAATAACAAAATTCATCTGGAAGAACAAGAGGTCCAGAATATCTATGGAATTAATAAAAAAGAAATGCTAGTGAAGGTAGCCTAGCCATACCAGATATTAAACTGTATAATAAAGCAGCAATCATCAAAGCTACTTGGTACTGGCAAAGAAACCAGGTGGTGGATCAGTGGAATAGTGTAGGTACGCAAGATGCAGTAGTCAATGACTATAGCAATCTACTCTTTGATAAACACAAAGAATCCAGCTTCTGGGCTAAGAATTCACTACTTCACAAAAACTGCTGGGAAAATTTGAAAATGGTAGGGCAGAAACCAGGCATAGACCAATATCTTATACCATATACCAAAATAAAGTCAAAATGGGTTCATGACTTAAGAATAAAGGCTGATACTATAAGCAAGTTGGAAGAACAAGGAATAGTTTACCTATCAGATTTATGGGAAGGCAAAGAATTCATGACACAACAAGAGATAGAGAGCATTACAAAATGCAAAATGGATAGTTTTGTTTACGTTAAATGGAAAAGTTTTTGTACAAACCAAACCAATGCAACAAAGATTAGGAGAGAAGCAGAAAATTGGGAGAAAATCTTTACAACTAGTGTCTCTGATAAAGGCCTCATCTCTAAAATATACAGGGAACTGAGCCAAATATATAGGAATACAAGTCATTCCCTAATTGAGAAATGGTCAAAGGATATAAACAGGCAGTTTTCAGAGAAATAAATTACAGATATTTATAGGCATATGAAAAATACCCTAAATAGCTACTGATCAGAGAAATGCAAATCAAAGCAGCTCTTAAGTACCACATCTCTCCTGTCAGATTAACTAAAATGACAAAACAGGAAAATGATAAATGCTGGAAAGGATGTGGGAAAGTTGGAACACTGTTACACTGCTGGTGGAGTTGTGAACTGATCCAGCCATTCTGGATAGCAATTTGGAACTATGCCCAAAGGGCTATAAAAATGTGCATAACTTTGACTGAGCAATACCCCTTCTAGGTCTGTATCCCAGAGAGATCGCATGAATGGGAAAGGGATCCATATGTACAAAAACATTTATAGCAGCTCTTTTTGTGGTAGCAAAGAATTGGAAATCAAGGAAATGCCCATCAATTGGGGAATAGCCAAACAAATTGTGGTATATGAATGTAATGGAATACTATAAGAAATGGGGAAGATATAGACCTCATAATAATCTGGAAAACCTATATAACATAATGCTGAGTGAGTGGAGCAAAACCAGGAGAACATTATACACAACCACAGATATATTGATTCTGTGATGACTAACCTTAATAGACTTTTCTCTTCTCAGTATTACAAAGTTTAAAGACAACTCCAATGACTCATGATGGAAGAACTACCTACATCCAGAGAAAGAACTATGGAATCTGAATGCAGACTGAGGCAAACTATTTGCTCTCTTTTTTTCCCCTTTTTTTCTCTTTTGTTTTTGTTTTGTTTTGTTTTTTGTTTTTGTTTTATTTTTTCTTTCTCATGATTCCTTCCATTGGTCATCATTCTTTGCAACTTGACTATTGTGTAAATAAGTTCAATGTGAAGTTATATGTAGAACATATATTGGATTCCATGCCATCTTGTTAAGGGGGGTGGGGAAGTGGGGAGAGAAAAATCTGGAACTCAAAATCATGCTGAACTGAGTGTTGTAAACTAAAAATAAAAAATGTGGATTAAAAAAATAGACAATTTACCAAGAGAACAGCATAGGTAGGAGAAAATGAGAAATACTTGATCTCAACACACAAGTTATCAGTCAACCTGGTAAGTTACATATGAAAGAAGTTTGTCTTTGATAAGGACTGATTGGAAAATTAGAGATCAGTTTGGGAGAAATTAGGCTTCTTAGATGATGTTCCACAATAAATTCAAGATGAATATGTAATTTGAATATTAAAGATTATACAACTAAAAAATTGGAATTGTAGAACATATTCCTTTTTTCAGATTTTATATATTCAAGATTTCTTAGTTGCATTACATTGTAGTGAATGTACTCAGGCTCACTCTTCCACAACCAGGATAGTAACATCTTCCCCTTAGGGTTCAAAGGTACCCTGAGGAATTTAAGTTAGCTTTTCCTCTACTACTTTCATCTAAAGTTTAAGTGTGACTATTGTTCAGTTCCCATTTAGGCACTTAATATCTATTAGTTTTAACAAAGGGAAATTAACTTCGGAGACAGCAAGTAAAAATGTAGATACATTTCTTCTTCATCTACCTTTCGGGAAGCATACTCTCCACTACATAACCTAGGAGTGGTTAGGGAGTATATTGAGAATTTAGCTCAGTCCCTACATAGTGCTGATCCACTAAGTTCATGGCAGCATCTCTTCTAGATGAAACTTCTTCTTATGTATGACTGGATGATGGGAGCCTTCTCCTAACCCAATAGGCGATATAGGCTTTTATAGTGAATAAAGTAAATCATTTTGACTATATAAAATTGAAAAGCATCTACACAAACACAATTAATGCATCTCAGATAAGAAAGGAGATGTTTAAATTTGAAAGGTATTTTTGTAAAATTCCTTGGATTGGTTTTGGTACTCAAGATATATAGACTCCAAAAGAAATATATGAAACCAAAAGTTATTACTCAGTAGATAAGGGTATGAATAAATCATTCTCAGAATAATTGTAAACTATGAACAACCACATAAAATTATGCTCCAAATCACTAAAAGAAATATAAATCAAAAAAGAAAAACAAACTCCTGAGGCTTGCCCTCACAGCCAGAAAATGGCAAAGATGACAAAAGGCAAGAATATTCAGTTTTCAGGGCTTGTGAAAGATAGAAATGTAGGCCTATTAATTCTTTGTTCGTTGAATTGTGAACTATTGTATCATCTTAGAATGCAGTTCAGAATTATGCAAATTAATTGGCCAAAATATCTAGACATTTGACCTAGAAATTCTACAGTTAGGTATCTACTTCAAAAAGATCATTAATTTTTTTTAAAAAGAGCTCCATGGCACTAAAATATTCATCACAGAATTTTTATGTCATTAAAGGACTAATAAAAAAGTAAATGTTTATCAATTAAAGAATGGATAACCACATTTCATTATTAATCTAAATAAACAGATCAATGATCTGTGTAAAATAATGCAATATTTCTTGGCTATAAGAAATGAAAAACATCTTGAATAAAGAGAAGAAAAAAAAAGACTCCCAGTTTATGTGACCAACAAGATGGAAAACTAGGTCCTTTCGCTGATCTTCTTGATGTCTCAAACATCCCTAAATTAAGAATTATGTGAAAGAGATAAATCAGTTTCAATTATATCTGAGGTCTAAGGCACTAAGAACCCTAAAAGGTACCAGTTCAATAGACTAACAGCAG
Source organism: Trichosurus vulpecula (assembly GCF_011100635.1). Lineage (NCBI taxonomy): Eukaryota > Metazoa > Chordata > Mammalia > Diprotodontia > Phalangeridae > Trichosurus > Trichosurus vulpecula. Next base: position 129,714,041 of record NC_050577.1, on the reverse strand, counting down.
AGGGGGCTAGCCCTAATCCCTAACAAATTCACTTGGCACCCCTCACTGACCAGCTACTACGCTTTGACAAAACTGGACAATCTGAGCCATCCACAAGCAACAGAATTCAGTTCTTCCCAACTCTTTTCCCTCTGCATCATGGAAAACCAAAAGTTAGAAGCTAGCCATGGCTGTGACTGCAATGGGGTATCACTTCGTGCTGCAGCAGTACTCAGCCAGAGGACTGAGGAAAATAGGGAACTGAGGCAGAATATATGTATGTACAGTTGCTTGAGGATTAAAAAAGAAGATATGTTGCTGGCACTAAGCTGGGTCCAGTTCTAGCCCCTCTGAAGTCACTTTAAACACAAACTGAGGCTTATAAAATTTAAATAGCCCAACTTGAAAGAAGACTGAAACAGCTTTGAGGCCCAGCTACTATGGAAATCATAATCAAAGGGGGTAAAGTCAGCAAGTGAGCAACAGTGAAATATGAGGGAGAAAAGATTAAAATTACAAAAAGATCCAAAAAAGATGCATTTAAAGAACAAATAAAATAAATCCTGAAGAAGTTATATGTTTCAAATACAAACCAGAGTAGAGCCAAGATGGTGGAGTGGAGGAAGCACTAAGCCAGCATTCTTCTCCAAAAAACTTTAAAATAATTCCACAAATTTAATTCTGGAGTGGCAAAGCCAACAAAAGATCAGTGCCAGACATTTTTCCAGTCCAAGACAACCTAAGTCTTTGGAAAGGGAGATGTGTGATACAAGGTTGGAGACTAACCCAAAGTCTATGTACATGCAACAGTAGTGGTGGAACTAGATGTTGCAGACAGCAATAGCAGCAGCTTTGGGAGCTCTCAAACCAGAGATGATAAGGGGAGCTGTCAGTTGGTCACAAAGAGATTTCAAGGGAATTCTGTACTAGTATTGGAGGCAGGACTGAAATTTGATTGACAATTCCATTGCTTATGCCCACTTCTGGTAACAATTAAAAGGCAAAAAGTAAAGAGAGAGCAAGGGCTCTGAAGAGCAAGATCACTGCCAGTCACAAGGGAGTAAAGCAGAGTGTAGACCAAGACAGCAAATGATTGCAACTCTTCCCAGATCTCACTATTTCAGGAGCACTGAAAATTTGCAAAGAGCAGTGCAAAAAATCCAGAGCTTAGGACGGAGACCATCCCTGTCATGTTGGGAACAGAGCCCAATTCTGACATAAAGTTGAAGTCAATTCAAGGAAATAGGCTGAATAAATGAATAAACAACAAAAAAGAACTTGATTGTAAAAATCTCCTCTGGTGATAAAGAAGATCAAGATACAAACTCACAGGAAGACAATGAGGTCAAAACAGTGAAAAGGAAAGTTTTAGGAGGGAAATTCCCAATTGTGCACAAGAACAAGAAGTTTTCAAAGATCTAAAAATTATTTTCTTTTCTTTTTAATTTAATTCATTTATTTGACATATTTAGTTTTCAGCATTGGTTTTCACAAGAGTTTGAATTACAAATTTTCTCCCCATTTCTACCCTCCCCCTCCTCTCCAAGATGGCGTATATTCTGTTTTCCCTGTTACCCAGTCAGCCCTCCCTTCTGTCACCCCACTACCCTCCCATTCCCTTTTCCCTCATTCACTCATTCCCCCCTCACCTGCCCTCTCCCATCCTCCAACAGAACTGCTTCTTCTGGCTACCTTTATGCGAGATAATCCACCCCATTTTATTCTCTCTTATCTCCCTCTCTCAATATGTTCCTCTCTCATCCCTTAATTTTATTTTATTTCTTTTAGATATCTTCCCTTCACCTTCAACTCACTCTGTGTCCTCTCTCTCTCTCTCTCTCTCTATATATACATATATATATATATACATATATATGTGGATATGTAGATATATAGATATAGATATAGATAGATAGATATATACATAGATATATACATACATACACATTCACCCATATATACATAAACATATATGTATGCATATTCCCTTCAGCTACACTAATACTGAGGTCTCATGAATCATACACATCATCTTTCCATGTAGGAATGTCAACAAAACAGTTCACCTTTAGTAAGTTCCTTGCAATTTCTTTTTCTTGTTCTTTTTCTTGATTACCTTTTCATGCTCCTCTTGATTCTTGTGTTTGAAAGTCAAATTTTCTATTCAGCTCTGGTCTTTTCACTTAGAAAGCCTGAAAGTCCTCTATTTTATTGAAAATAAATATTTTGCCTTGGAGCATGATACTCAGTTTTGCTGAGTAGGTGATTATAGGTTTTAATCCTAGCTCCATTGACCTCCAGAATATCGTATTCCAAGCCCTTCGATCTCTTAATGTAGAAGCTGCCAGATCTTGGGTTATTCTAATTGTGTTTCCACAATACTCAAATTATTTCTTTCTGGCTGCTTGTGGTATTTCCTCCTTGATCTGGGAGCTCTGGAATTTGGTGACAATATTCCTGGGAGATTTCTTTTTGGGATCTATTTGAGGAGGCGATCGATGGATTCATTCAATTTCTATTTTGCCCTGTGGCTCTAGAATATCAGGGCAGTTCTCCTTGATAATTTCTTGAAAGATGATATCTAGGCTCTTTTTTTGATCATGGCTTTAAGGTAGTCCAATAATTTTTAAATTATCTCTCCTGGATCTATTTTCCAGTTCAGTGGTTTTTCCAAGGTGATATTTCACATTGTCTTCCATTTTTTCGTTCCTTTGGTTCTGTTTTATAATATCTTAATTTCTCATCAAGTCACTAGCTTCCACTTGCTCCAATCTAATTTTTAAAGTAGTATTTTCTTCAGTGGTCTTTTGGACCTCCTTTTGCATTTGGCTAATTCTGCGTTTCAAGGCATTCTTCTCCTCATTGGCTTTTTGGAGCTCTTTTGCCGTTTGAGTTAGTCTGTTTTTTAAGGTGTTGCTATCTTCAGTGTATTTTTCAGTATTTTTGGGTGTCTCCTTTAGCAAGTCATTGACTTCTTTTTCATGGTTTTCTCGCATCCTTCTCATTTCTCTTCCCAATTTTTTCTCTACTTCTCTAACTTGCTTTTCCAAATCCTCTTTGAGCTCTTCCATGGCCTGGAACCAGTTCATGTTTTTCTTGGAGGCTTTTGGTGTAGGCTCTTGCACTTTGTTGACTTCTTTAGGCTGTATGTTTTGATCTTTTTTATCAGCAAAGAAAGAATGCAAAGTTTGCGACTGAATCTGGTCGAGTTTTCGCTGCCTGGCCATATTCCCAACCAACTAACTTGACCCTTGAGTTTTTCAGTGGGGTATGACTACTTTTGGACTAGAGAGTACTATGTTCCACATATGGGGGGGGAGGTGCCGGCTCTGCCACACCAGCACTCCTCCTTCCCCAAGAACCCCCAACCCGGACTGGGCTTAGATCTTCAGCAGGCTGTGCACTGCTGCTCTGATCCGTCACTTAATTCCTCCCACCAGGTGGGCCTGGGGCCAGAAGCAGCAGCATCTGTAGCTGCCCCACCTCCGCTGCCCCCGGGGCTGGAAACTGAACCACGAACTCCTTCCACTCCCGCAGCTTTTCCCACTAACCTTCTCCGCAGTCTTTGGTGTTTGTGGGTTGAGAAGTCTGGTAACTGCCGCAGCTCACTGATTCAGGGCGCTAGGGCCCCATCCGCCTGGCTCCTGGTGTGGTTGGTCCACTCCTTCCCAGCTCCCAGCTCCCAGCTTCGTGTGGGATAGACCTCACCCAGAGACCATCCAGGCTGTCCTGGGCTGGAGCCCTGCTTCCCTCTGCTGTTTTGTGGGTTCTGCCATTCTAGAATTGGTTCAGAGCCATTTTTATAGGTTTTTGGAGGGACTCCATACAGAGCTCACACTAGTCCCTGCTTACCAGCTGCCATCTTGGCTCCGCCCCTCTTACTTGATTTTCAAAATAATTTTTGAGCTCTTCCATGGCCTGTGACCAATTCATATTTTTCTTGGAGCCTCTTTATGTGGGAGATGTGACTTTGTTGTCTTCTTCTGGTTGGACATTTTGATCTTCCTTGTAACCAAAGTAAGATTTTATAGCCTGATATTTCCCCCAGTGTTTTCTCATTTTTACAGACAATTATTTGACTTTTGAGCTCTTTGTTAAGGTAGTTCTCTGCTTCCAGTGGGGAGGCTATATGGTTCCAAGCTTCAGGCATTTTGTGCAGCTCTTTTCAGAGATATTTCTAGCGGCCTGTAAATTTTCAGTTCATCTGAGTTGGTACGATCAAAGGAGAGGTGTTTACTCCTCTCTTGGCCATTGCTTTGGTCTGTGAGTGACCAAAAGTACTCTTTTCTGCCTTGGAACTATGAGGAGAATTCCCTCTCCACCACAGCCTCAAGCTCCACCACAGACTCCTCCTTGCCCTAGGACTGTCACCTAGGATTATGACCTAGATTGAAGCACAGGCAAAGCAAGAGAATCCTGCCTCAGGGCCAGTAAAGAGATCCCTGCAATCCCCGTGAGATCAGCTGCTCTATCCCCACCCCATTGTTTGTGGGCTGAGAGCTCCAGAAGGGGCCTCTGCTGTTGCCACCACCTCCACCTCCATAGCCCAAGGTCCCAGACCATGTTCTTCTCTCACACAGGTCAGGCCGAGCTTTCCTACTGATATTCTAAGTTGATTTTGGCATTTGAGGGTTGAGAAGTCTGGAAACTGCCACAGCTATCAGTGGTTCAGTGTCCAGAAACCTGTTCTGCCCCATGTGTGTGGGCAAGGCCCTCCTTGGACTGTGGTCTTTTCTCAGATGAGTGAAACAGAACTTTCCTGTCAACCTTCCAGGTTGTCTTTGGCTAGAAATTTGTTTCACTGTCTTTTTGCTACTTTATTTTGCTCTTTCAGAACTCTTTGCTGCACTAGAATTTTTTTAGAGTAATTTTCTACAGGTATATAGAAGGGGGTTTAGGGGAGAAATCAAGCAAGTCCCTGCTATTCTCCACCACCTTGGCTCAGACCCCAATTCTATCAAATTTTTACAACATTTAGTATCAGTACTACACTAATTATTCTCAAAAACCAAGAAAGAAGCAACTGTTCCTGACTCTTTTATAAGACAGATATGGGCTTCATGCTTAAAACAAGGAAAAATAAAGCACAAAATACACTATAGACCAATATTACTAATGAATATCAAGTAAAACTTTTAAAGTAAATTCTTATCAAAAAGGGCAATTCATCTAAGAAATCATTCATTATTAACCAAATTGAATTATACTAGGACAGCAAGAATGATTCAACCTTAGGAAAACCATCAACATACTCTATAATATTGAAAACAAAAAGATCCAAAATCACATGATCGTCTCAATAGAAGCAGCAGTTTTTGACAAAATACACTTCTACAGTAAAAACTCCATGAAGTATATACATACATATATATGCATATATATACACATACATATATATGCACATATAAATGTATATATAAAGAATAGTGGACCTTTTTAATATCATTAAAATTATATATATATGTATATTTATATACATGTACATATACACATACATACATACACAAAAGCAGTCATCACACGTAATGGTGATACCTTACTTTCCTAATAAATATAGGAATAAACCAAGTTGTCCATTATCCCCACTATTATTTGATATAATTCTAGAAATACTAGCAATAGCAATAAAGTCTAAAAAAATTAAATCTTAAAGAGATGTAACAAAACTTATACTTGTTTGTTAATAACATAATGTTATAAAATCCTTTGGAATGGGCAAAGATACTAATTGATACAATTAATAAATGACCAGTAGTGACTGAGGAGCTAGTATTGTGTGATGATGAAAAGGCAAAAGATTGTCTTAGGAGCCAAAAGGACTAATTACTCAGTAGAAACCAGGCCACAGTTGAGTGTATGTTTATGTATTACACATGTGTATGCATGTATGTATGTATATGCATATATGTATGTATGTATATGTATATAGATGATAAATATATAGATACATGAAACTGATGATTACCCACTCTTCCCTGGAACCTTTCACTTGAGTTATATTGCTACAAAATAAGAGGTTGTGGAGGATCTTGCTGCCCTTTTTTCTCTGAGTTATCAGGTGTCTTTGAGTCCATGTTATTTGTTTATTTTGTGTTTTTTTTTGTTTCCTAATCTCAGGTGAATGATTATCCTGAGATAAGATAGACCATATTATAGCCTTATGAGATTTGAAAGATTTGAAGAGCCATCAGAGGTCCATTTAGCAATCAGAGTTGGTAGCAGAGGTTGAAGTAACTTAGGTAACCTAATTAGAGGCTTTCAATATTTTTAGGAGCCAAGGCACAAAGTCCTGCCTGAATAGAGGGCTGCAGAAATCTACCTAAGTAGATCTTGTGGCTTTTATCTTCTGCTGGGGAGACTTTTCCTACTGGAGAATAACCAAGTGGGGAATAGAAAAGTAGCTCACAAGCTCTCATGAGGCTTTTTATAGTGAAAAGGGTGACAGACCTGGAGGCAGAATAACTGGATATGAAATGAAGTAAGATTTGTACTGTTTCACAATATCATTGTGAGGTAGGCACTTTCAGATAAAATTCTTTATTAATGCAAGTTACAATTCTCTTACCTGAGTAAGAAAATTAAGATGATGGATAAGTATAACTTTGGGGTACCAGCAACATGGAGACTTCAGTCCATCCCTGAGGAGCATTGTGCTTGACCAAGGCCAGATGAGGATTGACTCATCTTCTGAGATTCCATGTTTTGAATTGAAGCTCAAGGATACTCACAGGAGAGAAAAGCATTTCCAGGCCAGTAATTGCAAGGTACCTATTATGCTTTACATTTGAGTCCTAGTTCTCCATTGGCACAGAAGATTCTTCCCTCTATTTCATATGGGAGGTATATTAGAAGCTCAGTCATTGCTATACCTCATCTGTACATGCTTTCATATAAAATTTATTTAATGAAAACTAATTGATATTTGGGAGAGCATGCTATATCAGGGTTCTTTACCTTCAGATTTCTCAGGGGACTAGTTGTTAGCTGTCCACAGTGGACCCACCATGTTAATGTGAGTCAGAGTTCACAGAACGAAACCAGAATTAGAGACATGGAGAAGTGAACACAAATTGTTGTCACATAATAGCAAAATTTCTTAGATAATTTTTACAATTTTCAGGGTTCTGCACCACAGGTAAAAGTATAAATTACTATTGAAGTTTGAATTTTTTTAAAAAATTCTATATCAGATTCATACATTAGAAATTTCCTGTCTCTTTCTAAGTTCATTCCATATGCAGTTACAGCCTTTAGGCACTAATCAGAAGAAAAAGAAAGGCAGCAATTTTCTTTTTTTGTTGTTGTTTTTGTGTTTTGTTTTGCTTTTTAAATTTTTTTATCATTTTTATTTAATATTTTAGTTTTTAACACCAATTTCCACAAGATTTTGAGTCACAAATTTTCTCCGCATTTCTATCCCCCCATTCCAAGATGGCATATATTCTCATTGCCTCATTCCCCAGTCAGCCGTCCCTTCCTCCATTCTGTCACTCCACTCCCCCCACATTCCCTTTCCCCTTACTTTCTTGTAGGTCAATACAGATTTCTCTGCCCCATTCCCTATATATCCTGTTTCCCAGTTGCATGCAAAAACAACTTTTTTTTGAGGATCTACTTTTAAAAATTTGAGTTCCAAATTCTCTCCCCTCTTCCCTCCCCACCCACCCTTCCTAGGAAGGCAAGCAATTCAACATAGGTCACACATGTATCATCATGTAAAACACTTTAACAATACTTGTGAAAGGTCAATTATATATCCTTCCATCCTATCCCATCTCCCTTTATTCATTTTTTTCCCTTAACCCTGTCTCTTTCCAAAAGTGTTTGATTTTGATAAACTCCTCTCCCTATCTGCCCTCCCTTCTATCATCCCCCCTTTTTTATCCCCTTGCCGTTACTTTCCTGTGCAGTAAGATACCCAGTTGAGTGTGTATGTTATTCCATCCTCAAATCAAATCTGATGAGAGCAACATTCGCTCATTCCCCCTCACCTGCCCCCTTTTCCCTTCCAACAGAACTGCTTATCCTCACCACTTTTATGGAAGATAATTTACCCCATTCTATCTCTCCCTTTCTCCCTCCCTTAAAATATTCGTCTCATCCCTTAATTTAATTTAATTTTTTAGATACCATCCCTTCATATTCAACTCACCGTGTGCCCTCTGTCTATATGTGTGTGTGTGTGTGTGTGTGTGTGTGTGTGTGTGTTCCCCTCAACTACCTTAATACTGAGAAAGTTCTCATGAATTACACACATCATCTTTCCATGTAGGAATGTAAACAAAATAGTTCAACTTTAGTAAGTCCCTTATGATTTCTCTTTCTTGTTTACCTTTTCATGCTTCTCTTGATTCTTGTGTTTGAAAGTCAAATTTTCTATTCAACTCTGATCTTTTCACTGAGAAAGCTTGAAAGTCCTCTATTTTATTGAAAATCCATATTTTACCTTGGAGCATTATACTCTATCTTGCTGGGCAGGTGATTCTTGCTTGTAATCCTAGCTCCTTTGACCTTCAGAATATCATATTCTAAGCTCTTCAATCCCTTAATGTAGGAGCTGCTAGATCTCGTGTGATGCTGATTGTGTTTCCACAATATTCAAATTATTTCTTTCTGGCTGCTTGTAGTATTTTCTCCTTGATCTGGGAGCTCTGGAATTTGGCACAATATTCCTAGGAGATTTCTTTTTGGTATCTTTTTCAGGAGGTGATCAGTGGATTCTTTCAATTTCTCTTTACCCTCTGACTCTAGAATATCAGGGCTGTTCTCCTTGATAATTTCTTGAAAGATGAAATCTAGGCTCCTTTTTTGATCATGGCTTTAAGGTAGTCCAATAATTTTTAAGTGATCTCTCCTGGATCTATTTCCCAGGTCAGTGGTTTTTCCAATGAGGTATTTCACATTGTCTTCCACTTTTTCATTCCTTTGGTTCTGTTTTATAATATCTTGACTTCTCATCAAGTCACTAGCTTCCACTTGCTCCAATCTAATTTTTAAAGTAGTATTTTCTTCAGTGGTCTTTTGGACCTCCTTTTCCATTTGGCTAATTCTGCCTTTCAAGGCATTCTTCTCCTCATTGGCTCTTTGGAGCTTTTTTGCCATTTGAGTTAGTCTATTTTTAAGGTGTTATTTTCTTCAGCATTTTTTGGGTCTCCTTTAGCAAGTCATTGACTTGTTTTTCATGGTTTTCTTGCATCACTCTCATTTCTCTTCCCATTTTTCCTCTACTTCTCTTACTTTCTTTTCCAAATTCTTTTTGAGCTCTTCCATGGCCTGAGACCAGTTTATGTTTTTCTTGGAGGCTTTTGATGTAGGCTCTTTGACTTTTTAGACTTATTCCAGTTGTATGATTTTGTCTTCTTTGTCACCAAAAAAGGAATCTAGAGTTTGAGTTTGAGTCTGAGTTCATTTTTTGCTGCCTGTTCATGTTCCCAGCCAACTACTTCACCCTTGAGCTTTTCGTCAGGGTATGACTGCTTGTAGAGTCCCAAGCTTTTGGGTCCAAGTGCTGCTGTTTTCAGATCTACTTCTACTCCACCATCACAACAGGCTCTGTCACAGCAGTGCTCCTCCTCACCCTCGAACCACCAACCAGCACCACAATACAGATCCAAGCAGGGCACAGCAAGAGAGTCTGCCTCTGTACCCACAAAGTGCTCCTTGCACTCCCACTCTGATTAGCTGCTAGATTCCTCCCACTGTGTGAGCCAGGGACTCAGGAAACAGCTGATGCTGGATTTCTGGAAGCAATGTAAGGATCTCCTTGCTACTGCCACTGCCACTGCTGCACCACTTCTGCCAACCCCAGGGATGGGACTGGACAGCTCTAAACTCGATTCCACAGTTTCCCACTAACTTGCTCTTTGATGTTTGTGGGTTGAGAAGTCTGGTAACTGCCACAGTCCAATGATTCATGTCCCTAACTCCTGTTCCATCTGGCTGACTCCAGGTCTGGTCTGTCCTGGCACAGCCCATGCTGGGCTGTGCTCTACTCCAAACACCATGTGATAGACCCTTCCCAGTGACCATTCAGGCTCTCCTGGGCTAGAGAACTGTTTCCCTATGCTATTTCATGGGTTCTGCAGCTCTAGAATTTGTTCAGAGCCATTTTTACAGGTGTTTGGAGGGATTTTAAGGCAGTGATTTTCTAAATGAAACACTTGGAAGGAGGATTACTTCCATTTAAAGTCATGAGTTTATTTTAATTTGTTTGCTCATTGAGTCAAAATCCTCAAGGAAATGTCTCAAATTCCCATGATGTTTCTGAGTATAAAATCTACTTTGAGACTTTTATATTAGCAGATACAATATAACTGTAAAACTAAAGACTTCAAGACTACCAATGCCCCAGTGACTCCCCATCAAAGCAGATTGAATTAGGCAAGGAGTGACGTATGCTCCTACAATGCCTTCAAGTAAGTAATTTTCAGACAACTAACTTGGAATAAGATGTCACTATCCTTAAAACAGTCCTTTCAGAAATAGAATGGGAACTTATACCTCAGTTCAAGCAGCTATGTACTGTATCGTTCAGGATGTGTTAAAACAATTCAAAAGATTTTTAGGATTATGCACTTAGAAGAAACTCAAAAAGCCATCTTATTTAATCCCCTGATTTCAAAGAAGAAGAAATAGGCCCAGAGAGGTTAAGTAACTTGCCCAAGGTCACATGGGTAGAAAATGACTAAGTGGCAATTTGAATCCTGGTTCTCTAACTCCAGAGTTAGTGCTCTTACTACTGTATCACGCTAATAACAACAACAGTAATAATGAGTGTTTTTGTATTACTTTAAGGTTTATAAAGCACTTTAAATGTCTCATCTGATTGTCACAACTACCATATGGCATCATTGCTATTATTAATCATCATTTTACTGGTGAAAAAGCTGAATGTGAGAGAAGTTAAGTGATTTGCACAAGATCAAATAGGAAGTATCTGTGGCAAAATTTGAATTCAACCCCTCATGACTCAACTCTTACTCTTGCCACCCCAGCTATTCACAGTGTTTTTCTTTTCTATTTTGTGTTGTGCTCCAAGAAAAGTACCCAGAGGCACACAGTGATAATCTGTGTTGCCATATTTGAGGCCCACAAGAGTGAACAGAAAGGCACAAAAGTCTGGCTTAGCAGAGAGCATCAAAAGGCTACCTGAGTAAATGAGGAAGGAAAGGAAAAGAAAGGAAAAGAAAAGAAAGAAAGGAAGGAAGGAAGGAAGGAAGGAAGGAAGGAAGGAAGGAAGGAAGGAAGGAAGGAAGGAAGGAAGAAAAAAGAAAGGAAGGAAGAAAGAAAAAAGAAAGAAGGGAAGGAAGAAAGAAAGGAAGGAAGAAGAGGGGATGGGAGAAAGCAAGGAAAGAAGAAAGAAAGGAAAGGAGGAAGGCATTAACTACTTACTATGTGCAAAGCACCATGCTAAGTGTGGGATTGCAGATAGAAGTATAAGATGCTCTCAGCTCTTAGGGAGCTCACAGTCTAACTGGAGGAAACAATATGTTAGGTTTGAGCTGTAAGTTAAATGAGAAGGTTCTATGATCCAACTTTAGGGTGCAATGGCAAAGCAAATGTTAATGACTCTTCTTTAATGTAATTTCCATTGATAAAATTGTATTGGTTTCTTATGTTGGATCATAGAACAGTGCCCAGGACTTTGGTGGTAAGAGCATTTTTCTGAGGGTCTTCATTAGCTGTATCTATAACACCTTCAGGAGGATTTGCCAGGGTGAATCCTTCCAGGGGTTACTTACAAGGATATTGGCTAAGTACACTATCTTGAAAATATTGCTATTCTCATCTCTTCTGTTAAGGGTCCTAGACTGTCTCCATCAGGATAAGAGGGGAGATTGTGGTCACAGTGGCAGTGGCAGTTTGACTTGATTGACATATGCTGCCTCCTCTGGGTGCCTTGCTCCTTCAGCTAGGGATTAAAAAGATGGAGAATAGAAAAACATTCATGAACTCTAATGTAGCTATGTCATACTAGTAAGGGTACTAGGCCTGGAGGCAGGAGACTTGGATGGGAAGTGTTTCAGATTCTTCTTCTGACTGGAAGCAAATTACTTCTTAGAACCTAAGTTTTCTCATCTGTAAACTGAGCTGATCTACAGGTTTGTTATGAGGCAAACACTTTCCAAAGATCAAAGTTATTATTCTCCTACCTGAATAGGAGCATGAAATGCCAAAGGCAAATAAGAGTGTTCTTGGCCTACGAGTCCAGAAGTCCAAGAACTTGAGAAAGAGGCAATAAGGGGGGAAAGTGCTGAGCAAGAACAAAATCTGGAGAGCCACAGAACCCTACTCAGAGCAGTCAAAGACTGGAAGAGTAGATAAGCAATAAGGAAAGCAGTACTTGACATGAATCTCCCATTGGACACAGAGACATTTTACTGATGGGGGCAGCATGCCTTCCATGCCCCCTCTCAGGAACGAAAATCTCAGAAGATCTAGAACCTGACATTCCTCCTTCTATGCTTTCATATTTACTGTGTCTTAATTCTGTGCATGTATTTGGATTCAAGTCCCCACCCAACCACAAGACAGACATATATTCAATTCTGCTACACCTAACTCATGTGATGCTGGCCAAGATCATTTAACCTTTCAGGGAGGCCGTTTCTTCTTCTATAAGACAAGATGATTGAATTGAATGTCAGTTAACTCTAACTCCTATAATTTTATGACTGTTCTTATGCTTCATATATGACTCTAGTCTTCTCTGCTCACCTTGTTATGGTTCCCAACTAGCTACCTTGTATTTATAACTCAGTAGTATTATAAGATTCTAAAATTTCCAACCTTTGTCACTTTAAGGGGCTGAGAAAAATCACTAAGTTTAGGGGTGGAAAATAACTGTGAGTCATTGAATATATCAATCAATATGGAATTGCTCTTAACAATATAGTTTCTAATGTCTTTTCCACTATAAATTTTAAAAGGCCAAGATGAAGACATTATTACCACTTCACTTGAAAGCCTATTAAAAAACCAAAGATAATGACAAGACTTTTCCAGATAGCCAGCATAGATTTCTTTTAATTCCCATTTACTAATCCTGGAATCATATATCTTCATTTGATAGACAATGCTTTTATATTCAGTGCTAAAATATCATTGGGCTTTCTATTTCTGCCCTTATTAAAAACACCACCTATTTAGGTAATTTCACAAGCAAATTTTCACAGGTATGATCATTAAACATCTGCACATAATTTTGCTTAGGCTATATATTGATAGCAGTATCTCATACTCAAATTAGTCACCATATACAGACAAAATTAGTGTGTGCTATATTGCAGTCACAGAAGCTCTGTTTGCTTTTGACTCCACTGTCATCATGTGCCCCACCCCTTTTGCAGATTTCTTTTCTGTGTTGTTTACCCCCATTAGTCTGTAAACTTCTTGATGATAGATACTAAATATCTTTGTATTATGTTGCAAAATATATGTCTATATAAGTATAACTTGTTATATAAGAAACAACTAAATTTTACAGTATATCTATATACACATATAGATGTACTATATCTATATACTCATATCTATATACTTATGTAGATATAGATATGCTGCATCTATAGCTATATACTTATGTAGATATATACTATAAAAATCATTTGTTTCTGTGCTCTTGTAATATTTTATCATAAGCATATTTTCAGATTATTATTTTACATAATCGTAGTATGTGTGTTCTACTTTTCCTTTTTTTAAATTGTGCATCACTTTGATTTTTTTTTAATTTTTCACATTATTATCAATTTGCTTTTGATGTAATAATCATTATAGATCAATATGGGGAAGGAATGAGCTTCTGATTTCATTGACATAAGGATTCTGTTATGAGAAAACTCCTTTTGTAATGCATGTCAGCTCCTTCTCTACAATTTATAATCTTAGATAGTTGCCTAAAGCATAGAGGTTTTCAGGGACTTGCCCAAGATTACCCATCCAATATAAGTCAGCAGTAGGACTTGAACCCAGGTATTTTTGTCTCTAAGTCCCATTCTCTATCCAATATACTGTGCTGCATCTATTTTTATATTCTTATATCACAACTTATACAAGACTTCCTAAATTATTGGATATATGTATCAGTGCCTGTGGTTGTTTTTGTTTTGATTTGTTATTGTTATTATTTTTTAGTCTACCAGTTTTTCTTATGTACATAGATCTCTTTTAATAACATTCTTAGGTCATAGTAGTAAAATCAGTAGGTCAAAGAGTATGATCATTTTGTAACCTTCTTTGTTAGTTGCCAGATTGCCTTTCAAAAGATTGCAATGGAGAGACCAGCCAAGAAATGAGTAGCAGAAAGGAAGTGAGACAGATATGTCCTCCATAATTGTTCATTGAAGTTCTAAAAGATTCACCAAAATGAGTCTTGACCAAGAAATTCCAAGAAATAATCACAATGAGTCATTTCACTAGCCCACATTGAGGTTGGCATAGGGAGAGAGACAGACAGATCTGCTATCACTGAGGTTGTATACAGCCAGAAACACCCAAACTGATTATTCCAGTGTGGGAATTTAACTAAGACTTACTGAGGGTGTGCACTAAGACAAGAACATATGCCAGGCACAATAGAGCCTCACTTGGAGTTGAGAGCAGGCATAGGTTCCAAATGGCATCTCTTTTGTTCCCTACCAAGTGCTGGGTCACTGATTCAAGGTGTTCTGAAAAAGGAAAGAGTGGAATAATGAGGACAGGAATCTGAGACTAAAGGGGAGCCTGCAGTTGTACCACTTTGAACATACAAATTTTTTTAGCTAGCTAAGAGTTGTTGAGTCCAACAGAGCTGTATTGGAAGACAACCAATAGCTGTGCTTCTGAAACTTCATTCAATGCTGAATATTAATTGCTCATGAGTAGGCTGAGCCAGTATAATAAAAATGACAATAATACCTAAACTTACTTATTGTGTCAGACCAACCCATCTCCCACAGACTTATTTTCTAGATCTGTGGTGAGGGATTGATTCTGGAGAAAGAAAAAGTCAAAAATCACAAGGAAAATAATCAAAAAAAAATGGCAAGGAGAGGGAAGGAGTCACACTTCCAGATCTTAAACTATACTCCAAAGCAGTAATACTCAAAATGATTTGTTATTGGTTAAGAAGTAGGTCAATCAGTGAAACAGTTGCATATACAACATGCAGAAACAAATGAGAACAGTAACCAAGTATTTGACAAATCTATAAATACCAATTATTTTCAGTAAAACTTACTTTTTGGGATGGCGGCTGGTGAGCAGGGACTAGAGTGAGCTCTGTGCCCGAGTCCCCCCAAAAACCTATAAAAAATGGCTCTGAACCAATTCTAGAATGGAAGAACCCACAGAACAGCAGAGGGAAGCAGGGCTCCAGCCCAGGACAGCCTGGATGGTCTCTGGGCGAAGTTTATTCCACACGGAGCTGGGAGCTGGGAACGGAGTGGAGCAGAGCCCAGCCTGAGCGGCGTGGACCATCCAGACCAGAAGCCGGGCGGAGGGGGCCCTAGTGCCATGAATATGTGAGCTGCAGCAGTTACTAGACCCCTCGACCCACAAACACCAAAGACTGTGGAGAAGGTTAGTGGGAAAAGCTGCGGGAGTGGAAGGAGTTCCCGGTTCGGCTTCCAGCCCCGGGGGCAGCGGAGGTGGGGCAGCTACATCTGTTCTTACTTCTGGCTCCAGGCCCACCTGGTGGGAGGAATTAAGTGGCGGATCAGAGCAGGAGTGCAATAGCCTGCTGAAGATCTAAGCCCAGTCTGGACTGGGGGTTCTTGGGGAAGGAGTAGTGCGGGTCTGACAGAGCTGGCACCTCCCCCCCAAATGTGGAACATAGAACTCGTTAGTCTACAAGCAGTCATACCCCACTGAAAAACTCAAGGGTCAAGTTAGTTGGTTGGGAATATGGCCAGGCAGCAAAAACGCACCCAGATTCAGTCTCAGACTTTGGATTCTTTCTTTGGTGACAAAGAACACCAAAACATACAGCCTAAAGAAGACAACAAAGTCATAGAGCCTACACCAAAAGCCTCCAAGAAAAACATGAACTGGCCCCAGGCCATAGAAGAACTCAAAAAGGATTTGGAAAAGCCAGTTAGAGAACTAGAGGAAAAATTGGGAAGAGAAATGAGAAGGTTGCGAGAAAACCATGAAAAACAAGTCAATGACTTGCTAAAGGAGACCCAAAAAAATACTGAAAAATACACTGAAGAAAACAACACCTTAAAAAACAGACTAACTCAAATGGCAAAAGAGCTCCAAAACCCAATGAGGAGAAGAATGCCTTGAAAGGCAGAATTAGCCAAATGTAAAAGGAGGTCAAAAAGACCACTGAAGAAAATACTACTTTAAAAATTAGATTGGAGCAAGTGGAAGCTAGTGACTTGATGAGAAGTCAAGATATTATAAAACAGAACCAAAGGAATGAAAAAATGGAAGACAATGTGAAATATCTCCTTGGAAAAACCACTGACCTGGAAAATAGATTCAGGAGAGAGAATTTAAAAATTATTGGACTACCTGAAAGCCATGATCAAAAAAAGAGCCTAGATACCATCTTTCAAGAAATTATCAAGGAGAACTGCCCTGATATTCTAGAGCCACAGGGCAAAATAGAAATTGAAAGAATCCATCGATCGCCTCCTCAAATAGATACCAAAAAGAAATCTCCTAGGAATATTGTGCCAAATTCCAGAGCTCCCAGATCAAGGAGAAAATACTGCAAGCAGCCAGAAAGAAACAATTTGAGTATTGTGGAAACCCAATCAGAATAACCCAAGATCTGGCAGCTTCTACATTAAGAGATCGAAGGGCTTGGAATGCGATATTCCGGAGGTCAATGGAGCTAGGATTAAAACCTAGAATCACCTACCCAGAAAAACTGAGTATCATGTTCCAAGGCAAAATATGGGCTTTCAATAAAATAGAGGACTTTCAAGCTTTCTCAGTGAAAAGACCAGAGCTAAATAGAAAATTTGACTTTCAAACACAAGAATCAAGAGAAGCATGAAAAGGTAATCAAGAAACGGAAATTGCAAGGAACTTACTAAAGTTGAACTGTTTTGTTTACATTCCTACATGGAAAGATGATGTGTATGATTCATGAGATCTCAGTATTAGGGTAGTTGAAGGGAATATGCATATATATATATATATATATATATATATATATATATATATATATATATATATATATGTTTATGTATATATAAGTGAATGTGTATGTATGTATATATCTATGTGTATATGTATGTATGTATGTGTATATATGTGTGTTTTTATATATGTATATATATATATATGTAAAAGAGAGAGAGCAGACACAGGGTGAGTTGAAGATGAAGGGAAGATATCTGAAAGAAATAAAATGAAATTAAGGGATGAGAGAGCAACATACTGAGAGAGGGAGATAGGGAGAGATAGAATGGGGTGGATTATCTCAGCATAAAGGTGGCAAGAGGAAGCAGTTCTGTGGGAGGAGGGGAGAGGGCAGGTGAGGGGGGAATGAGTGAACCTTGCTCTCATCAGATTTGGCCTGAGGGGGAATACCATACATACTCAGTTGGGTATCTTACCCCACAGGAAAGAAGAGGGAGGAAGATAAAAAAAAATAAAGGGGGGGAATGATGGAGGGGAGGGCAGATGGGGGTGGAGGTAATCAAAACAAACACTTTGGAAAGGGGACAGGGTCAAGGGAGAAAATTCAGTAAAGCGGGATGGGTTGGGAAGGAGAAAAATGTAGTTAGCCTTTCACAACATGAGTATTGAGGAAGGGTTATACATAATGATACATGTGTGGCCTAGGTTGAATTGCTCGACTTCTTAGGGAGGGTGGGTGGGAAAGGAAGAGGGGAGAGAATTTGGAACTCAAAGTTTTAAAATCAGATGTTCAAAAACAAAAACAGTTTTTGCATGCAACTAAAAAATAAGATACACAGGCAATGGGGCGTAGAAATTTATCTTGCCCTACAAGAAAGGAAGGGAAAAGCAGATGAGAGGGGAGGGGGTGATAGAGGGGAGGGCTGACTGGGGAACAGGGCAACCAGAATATAAGCCATCTTGGAGTGGGGGGGAGGGTAGAAATGGGGAGAAAAGTTGTAATTCAAACTGTTGTGAAAATCAGTGCTGAAAACCAAATACGTTAAATAAATAAATTTAAATTAAAAAAAAAAAACTTACTTTTTGAATAAAAATACCAGGAAAAATTACCCCCCAAAAGTAGTCTGAATAAAATATAAATCAACATTTCACATAGTGTACTAAGAAAAGCTCCAAATGGACATGACACAGACATAGAGGATGATATCATAAACAAATTACAGGAGCAAGGAAGAAATTACTTGTCAGATTTATGGATAAGGGAAGAAAACACAACCAAGCAAGGGATAGAGAGGATCACAGAAGGCAGAAAGTGGAAAATTTTTACAATATAAAATTTAAAAGTTTTTGTACAAAAAAATTAGCACCACTAAAATTAGAAAAGATGCAGCTAAATAGGGGAAATATTCTCATCAAGTTTCTCTGGTAAATGTCTTATTTCTAAAAGATATATGACCTACATCAAATTTATAATATTAGAAACATTACACAGCTGATAAGTGGTCTAAGGATATGAACAGCCAGTTCTCAAGGGAAGAAACCTTGGCCATATACAGATGAAAAAATATATTCTAAAGCAATGGTGTCAAACATATACAAATGGTTGCCACTTAACTATACATAAGGATCCCTGTGAGTGCATATTAACTTAGAAAACTACATATTAACATTATTTATGTTTCATTGCATTGTTTGTTTTGTTAAATATTACCCAATAAAATTTTAATCTGGTTCAGCCCACACTTGGAGTTGTAGTGCGTCCATGTGTGGCTAGTATGTTTGACATCTCTGCTCTAAATCACTAATAGAAAGGTGCAAAATAAAACAACTATGAAGTTCTACTTCTTACCTATCAAGCTACCAAAGTTCACCAAAGGGATGAATAGGAGTTGTTGGAAGGGCTGGGGGTAAAGAGAGGAGTGGAGAGTACCCAAGTATACTATTGATGGAGATGAAATTTGTTCTAGCCATTCTGGAAAACAACTTGAATCTATGTCCAAATGCTTATTAAACAGTACATATATTTGACCTAGAGACAATAGAAAGAGGAAATTAAAAAAATACTTTAAACAGTATGTAGCAGCCCTTTTCTGTTGTGACAAAGAACAGGAAACAGAGGAGGTGTTTGTAAAATGGAGAATGGCTGAATAAGTTATAATATATGAATGTGATAGAACACTATTTTGCTGTAAGAAAAGAAGAAATAGACATTTAAGGGAAACCTGGGAAAACTTAGATGAAGTGATGCTGAGTCAAGTGAGCAGGAGCAGAAGAAAAATTTGCATAACAATAATAATGTCAAAACAAATAATGTTAAAAGTTGAGAACTCTGATCAACAAAATGACTAATCACGATTCTTAAGCACTAATGATGAAACTTGCTATCTATAGAGAGGTAATAGATTCAGAGGGAAAATTTTATACATTCATACAAATATACACATTTACTTACACATACACATTGCATATGTGTGTATATATGTATATATAGATGCATACATATATAGAACACATGCATATTTACTGTGTTATATATAGATGTATGTGAATATGCATAAATATATATTAATGCTACATCAACACATATGAGATATAATAATGATTATATATGTCATTAGAATAACATAAAATGGTATTGATACATTATTAACACCTATGTATGTGATTCATTAATTATCTGCTATGTGCCAAGCATGCTGGGAATACAAAAAGAGGCAAAAGACAGTTCCTGCCCTTAAGTAGTTCTAATGTAAATAAATATGTAAAGAAGCTACATACATGGTAAACAGGAAAAAATAAAAGAGGGAAGGCAAAAGAATTAAAAGGATGGCTTTCTGTAGCATATGAAATTTTAGGTGGGACTTGAAGGCAGCTAGGAAAACCAGTACACAAAGATAAAAAGTGATAGTATTCCAGACATGGAGGACAGTCAGAGAAAATGCCCAGAGACAAAAGATGGAATGTCTTGTTCATGGGACAGCAAGTAGGCTGATGTCATTGCATTGAAGAATATAGGACAGGGAATTAAGGTGTAAGAAGACTAGAAATGTAGGAAGGACTAGGCTATAGCATCAAATATAAGGTTTATATTTGATCTTTGAATTGACAGGGAGCCACTAGAGTTTATCAAATAGGGAAGTGACATGGTCAGACATGTAATTTAGGAAAATCACTTCAGTGGCTAAAGGGAGGATAAATTGGGGCATAAGGGATAGATCTGAGGCAGACAGAACCACCGACAGGCTACTTCAGTAGTCCAAGTGAGAAGGGATGAGGACCTGTATCAAAGTGGTGGCAGTTTGGGAGGATAGAAGGGGACATATTCAAGGATCTTGTAAAGATGAAATTAATAGGCCTTGGAAATAGATTAGATATGGTGGAAGTGATGGAGGGAAGGAGCATTGAAAGATAGTGAGGAGTCAAGGATGACACCTAGGTTACATTCATGGGGGACTGGGAGGATGGTTTTGACCTCAATAGTAAAATAGATGTTAGAAGTGGGGGAGAGTTTAGAGGGAAAGATAAATAAGTTCAGCTTGGCAAATGTTGAGTTTAAGATATCTACTGGACATTGAGTTTGAGATGGCTGAAAGGCAGTTGGAGATGTAAGAGTGGAGGTCAGCAAAGTGATTAGGGCCAAATAATTAGATGTGATAATCATTAGCATGGAGATGGTCATTAAATCCAAGAGAGTTGATGAGACAACCAAGTGAAGACTTGTAGTGCCAATGCAATACCCATAGAGTCTATGGCTGCTATGAATTTGCTGGTGTAGTTCTGAATCACAAAATATAACAGACTCTTCATTGAACGCAAGGCCAAAACACTTATTCAAACATCAGAAAGCCAAATCCCCAAACCAGAAAGCCAAAACCATCAGAGCAACAAAGAAATCTATATACATTATCAATGCAGGGCGCACCACCATCCCCAAGCTTTCCCTCTGTTAGGGCCTTCCCACGATCAAGGGCAAAATCACTCCCTCTACCACTCATCTGACCTGCTGCTCTTTGTCTCTCTCTCTCCCAGCTCTGACTGCTCTGTCTCACTTCCTCTCAGCTCTGTTCCACTCTTCCTGCCTCACCCCTTCCTATTCCACCCATTCAACAAGCTCCTCCCACCACAGCCTCATGTGACTCAAATAGGGCACATAAGCCTATTAATGGATGGGAAGATCTTCAAATTGTATTAACATTAACAATACAGACCTATAGAGTGAAAAAGGAGAGGGTCCATGGCTAAACTGTGAGACACCTACTTTTAGATGGCATGATTTGAATGAGCATGCAGCAGAGGAGACTAAAAAGGATTAGTCCAAATCAGGGAGGAAGAACCAGGACAGAGCTGTCCTTAAATCCTAGAGGGAAGAGTGTTTCAAGGTAAAGAGAAGGATCAACAATGTCAAAGGATGCAGAGAGGTAGAGAAGAATGAAGATTAAGAAAAGACCATTGGATTTGACCATTAAGAGATCATTGGTAATTCTACATAATAAGTAATATATAATACTATATATTATGTATACATAATGTATCAGTATTAATATGTTTGTATATAATAGAAATATATAAATTTGTTTATATACACATGAGCTATACATATAAATATATATATATGCATATATTTATATACTTTTCTATGTGTATACATCATGGAAAATTCAGGAATTCATTTTGTTTGATTTTTTGCAAGAAAAATATTATTATTGTCTTTATAGAGAAATTTATGTACTTTGCAAATTAATTAGATTTTAAAATATACTAAATGTACTGTTCTATGAATTTCTATTTCTTCTTAGAATATTATTTTTTTTAAATACAGACAACTTTTGTGGATGAAGATGATATCCTACTACCTTGCTAAAGTTGTTTAGTAACTCGGTATTCTTTAGAAGACATATTACCGAGTCTATGTATGCAGGAGCTATATTTTTGTTTTTCTTACTCTGTCTCTAGGGCCTAGTGAAATGCATTTCGCTTAGTAAGCACTTAAAAATAATTGCCAAATTGTATTGAAGTGTATTGAGCCTTTTCATTTTCTAGATAAAGTTTTGCATGCAAGTAGAAAGATGGTTAAAACATCTTTTTCCATTTTTATTACTTTACTTTTTCTTGTCTTATTACTTCCATTAACATTCTAAAACTATATCACATAGTCATGATAGCAATAGATAGTCTTACCCTACTCCTTTTGTATAACTTCTAATATTTCTACATTACATATGACACCTGTTGTTATTGTTTTTCAATTCTTTCGCTTGTAAACAACTCTTCATGACTCCATTTTGAGTTTTCTTGGCAAAGATAGTAAAGTGGTTTACCATTTCTTTTTCCAACTTATTTTACAGATAATGAAAGTGAGGCAAACAGGGTTAAGTGACTTGTCAGGGTCACACAGCTAGTAAGTGTGTGAGGCTATATTTGAACTCAGGAAGATGAATTTTTCTGACTTTAGGCTTTGTGCTTTATTCACTATAGCACCTGGTTGTATGATACTAGTTTATATTAAATAATTTAATCATGTTAAGAAAATTCAGCCCCACCATACTAAAAAATCTGCCAAGGCTTCATAGAGGAAGTGACACCTTAACTCATCCTTGAAGAAGACAGTATTCTGAGTAATACAGGTGAAGAGGAAATTAATTTCAGGAATGTGGAGAAAACATTTTGAAGGTACATGGGAAAGTGTATCAGTAAGGCAAGATTTATGACCTCAAAAACAGCCATTAATATGCCTGTATAGTCTAGAATCTCAAAGTAGAAAAGATTCTCTATGTAGAAGTCAGGGGAAGTATAACATTTATTCAGACACCAGAGGATTAAATCCCAAAACCAATAGCTCCAACCCAACATAGCAACAGCTGTATCTCAAAGCCAGTAAATCCACATCAATGTAACAACCAGGAAAGTATAACACAGTATTACAGCAAAGAAACAAGTCATCCTGTAACCCTCCCCTCTGCATGGGCCTTCCCGTAAACACTCATGGATCCCAACTGTCTGCTTGCCCTCATCCTCTCCCCCTTCAGTCCTCTAGTCTCCACAGATCTCTGGTCTCCACTCTCTGCTCTGCACTCTCTCTGCAGCTCTCTCTCTCATCTCTGTGGCTCTCTAATGTCTCTCTGTAGCTCTCTGAATTCTGTAGCTCACTAGTCTCTGAGCTCCCTGTAAATTCTCAGCTCTAGCATCTCAATGTTCTTGCTTCTCCTCCTTGGGATGAATTCTGACATTAAGGGCTACCTTCTGGGTATATACACTCTTCTTAGGGCCTGAGGGCCTCACCACCAGTCAGTGAAAGGATGTAGGCATGGGGCTTAGCACTTAGTAAGTAAAGGGTTTAGGCCTACCTCTAATCAGGCCTCCTTTAACTGGCCCCTCCTGAGGCCTATTGAATGAGCAGGAAAGATTTTTTTTAAAAATTTAAATTTATTTATTTAACATGTTTAGTTTTCAGCATTCATTTTCACAAGAGTTTGAATTACAAATTTTCTCCCCATTTCTACCTTCCCCCCCACACCAAGATGGCATATATTCTAGTTGCCCTGTTCCCCAGTCAGCCCTCACCTCTATCAACTCCCCCCATCCCCTTTTCCCTTCCTTTCTTGTAGGGCAAGATAAATTTCTATGCCCCATTGCCTGCATATCTTATTTTCTATTTGCATGCAAAAACTTTTTTTTGTTTGTTTTAGAACATCTGTTTTTAAAACTTTGAGTTCCAAATGCTCTCCCCTCTTCCCTTCTCACCCACTGTCCCTAAGAAGTCAAGCAATTCAACATAGGCCACATGTGTATCATTATGTATAACCCTTCCACAATACTCATGTTGTAAAACACTAACTATATTTTGCTCCTTCCCAACTCATCCCGCTTTATTGAATTTTCTCCCTTGACTCTGTCCCCTTTCCAAAGTGTTTGTTTTTGATTACCTCCACCCCCAGCTGCCCTCCCCTCCATCATGCCCCCCCTTTATTTTTTTATCTTCCTCCCTCTTCTTTCCTGTAGGGTAAGATACCCTATTGAGTATGTATGGTATTCCCTCCTCAGGCCAAATCTGATGAGAGCAAGGTTCACTCATTCCCCCCTCACCTGCCCTCTCCCCTCCTCCCACAGAACTGCTTCCTCTTGCCACCTTTATGGGAGATAATCCACCCCATTCTATCTCTCCATATCTCCATCTCTCAGTATGTTGCTCTCTCATCCCTTAATTTGATTTTATTTCTTTTAGATATCTTCCCTTCATCTTCAACTCACCCTGTGTCTGCTCTCTCTCTCTTTCATATATACATATATATATATATATATATATATATATATATACACACAGATATATGCATACATACATATTCACTTATATATATATATAAACATGTGTATATATATATATATATATATATGTATATATATGCATATTCCCTTCAGCTACCCTAATACTGAGGCCTCATGAATCATACATGTCATCTTTCCATGTAAGAATGCAAACAAAACAGTTCAACTTTAGTAAGTCCCTTGCAATTTCTGTTTCTTCATTACCTTTTCATGCTTCTCTTGAATCTTGTGTTTGAAAGTCAAATTTTCTATTCAGCTCTGGTCTTTTCACTGAGAAAGCTTGAAAGTCCTCTATTTTATTGAAAATCCATATTTTGCCTTGGAGCATGATACTCAGTTTTGCTGAGTAGGTGATTATAGGTTTTAATGCTAGCTCCATTGACCTCCGGAATATCGCATTCCAAGCCCTTCGATCTCTTAATGAAAAGCTGCCAGATCTTGGGTTACTCTGATTGTGTTTCCACAATACACAAATTGTTTCTTTCTGGCTTGTTGCAGTATTTTCTCCTTGATCTGGGAGCTCTGGAATTTGGCAACAATATTCCTGGGAGATTTCTTTTTGGGATCTATTTGAGGAGGCGATCGATGGATTCTTTCAATTTCTATTTTGCCCTGTGGCCCTAGAATATCAGGGCAGTTCTCCTTGATAATTTCTTGAAAGATGATATCTAGGCTCTTTTTTTGACCATGGCTTTCAGGTAGTCCAACAGTTTTTAAATTATCTCTCCTGGATCTATTTTCCAGGTCAGTGGTTTTTCCAAGGAGATATTTCACATTGTCTTCCATTTTTTCATTCCTTTGGTTCTGTTTTATAATATCTTGATTTCTCATAAAGTCACTAGCTTCCACTTGCTCCAATCTAATTTTTAAAGTAATATTTTCTTCATTGGTCTTTTGGACCTCCTTTTCCATTTGGCTAATTGTGCCTTTCAAGGCATTCTTCTCCTCATTGACTTTTTGGAGCTCTTTTGCCATTTGAGTTAATCTATTTTTTAAGGTGTTGTTTTCTTCAGTGTATTTTTCAATATCTTTTGGGTCTCCTTTAGCAAGTCATTGACTTGTTTTTTTGTGGTTTTCTCACATCCTTCTCATTTCTCTTCCCAACTTTTCCTCTACTTCTCTAACTTGCTTTTCCAAATCCTTTTTGAGCTCTTCCATGGACCGGGACCAGTTCATGTTTTTCTTGGAGGCTTTTGGGGTAGGCTCTATGACTTTGTTGTCTCCTTTAGGCTGTATGTTTTGATCTTCTTTGTCACCAAAGAAGGATTCCAAAGTCTGAGACTGAATCTGGGTGCGTTTTCGCTGCCTGGCCATATTCCCAACCAACTAACTTGATCCTTGAGTTTTTCAGTGGCGTATGACTGCTTGTAGACTAACGAGTTCTATGTTCCACATTTGGGGGGGAGGTGCCAGCTCTGTCACACCAGCACTCCTCCTTCCCCAAGAACCCCCAACCCAGACCGGGCTTAGATCTTCAGCAGGCTGTGCACTCCTGCTCTGATCTGTCACTTAATTCCTCCCACCAGGTGGGCCTGGGGCCAGAAGTCGCAGCAGTTGTAGCTGCCCCACCTCTGCTGCCCCTGGGACTGGAAGCCGAACCACGAACTCCTTCTACTCCACAGCTTTTCCCACTAACCTTCTCCGCAGTCTTTGGTGTTTGTGGGTTAAGGAGTCTGGTAACTGCCGCAGCTCACTGATTCAGGGCACTAGGGCCCCCTCTGCCTGGCTTCTGGTCTTGTTGGTACACGCCACTCAGGCTGGGCTCTGCTCCACTCCATTCCCAGCTCCCAGCTCCCAACTCCCAGCTTCGTGTGGGATAGACCTCACCCAGAGACCATCCAGGCTGTCCTGGGCTGGAGCCCTGCCTCCCTCTGCTGTTTTGTGGGTTCTGCAGTTCTAGAATTGGTTCAGAGCCATTTTTATAGGTTTTTGGAGGAACTTGGTACAGAGCTCATGCTAGTCCCTGCTTTCCAGCCTTCAGGAAAGATCTTTTACCACTGATTGGCATCACAGAAGGAGATGGAATGCCAAGCTCAGGGAATGGCTAGAGTTCTAGCTTGGACAGAATAGAAAAAATTTGGAAGAAAGTGAAAACAAAATAATTTTGGAAATATACATTAAAGCCAGATTTTTGAGGGCATTATATGCCAAGTTGATGAATTTATGTTTAATCTTACAGCTAAAAAGAGGTCAATTAAAGATTTTGGGTTTTTATGAAGGGTAATGAAATGATTGTTTTGCTTTAAATGTGTGTACGTATGTACACATACATGTGTAGATAGTAATATGTATGTACATGTTTTGGTAAATGTGTATGTACATAGTGTGTTTGTGTGTGTGTGTATGTATGTAATTGACAGTTCTGTGAAAGATAAATTAAAAAAGGGAAAACCAAAACCAGTGAGTCAAGTTAGGAAACTTTTACAAAAGTCCAGATGAGAGATAATGGTTGTCTGAACTAGATGGATAAAGAGAATGGCTTGGATATGAATGTTATGGTGGAGAATGTATTGGTAATACTTGGAAATTGACTGTATATGATGGTTGAAGGAAAGGAAAGAGTCAAAGATGAATATAAGATTATATACATTTCCCTAGACTTCTACATCGGGTAACCACCATGAAGGAGGAATAAACATTTTGTCTCTTTTCTTATCCATTCTGCCATCGTCTTTTAGTTTATTCACTTACATTTAAAGTTGTGTTAGATTTATGATTTCTTTTTTCTAATTATTTTGTATTGAGCTACTTCTCTCAATCATTTATGTCTGAATTTGGACCTAGACATCAACTTTCCTTAAACTAATTTGTTCTGTCTTCTTACATAGACACTCTCTACCTCCCACATCCTGTCCTCTCCCAAGTTTATTGTGTGTCTTTCTTGCTATTTTACTTATATTTTCCTCCTTTACTCCTCTCTATTTCAGTCCAGTTAAGAATATGGTTCAGATTATTCTTGCCCACCTTCCATCCTATCCCATCCTTTAGGAAGAATAATACCTACAGTAAAAATGATAGTAGAGAGGCTAAGTGGGGACTTACCATCGGTATCTCCACCCACATGCCCTAGGACAGGAGAAGATATTTCAGTAGGTTCTGCACTCCCAAATTATATTGAATTTTTTTCTGTGTTATATTGTACATTATATTGAACTTGATGCAAAATATTACCTTCTGAAATTTTTTTATTGCTGCTTACCAGAATTTTTTTTTACCTGCTAAGTATCTAGAATTCTTTATCCCCTGATTTGTTTTGAGTCATTTCAGTTGTGTCCTACTCTTTGTGACCATACCTGGGGTTTTCTTGGCAAAGATACTAGAGTAGTTCGCCATTTCCAGTCATTTTACTGATGAGGAACTGAGGAAAACAGGGTGAAGTTACTTGCCTAGGGTCACACAGCTAGTAAGTGCCTGAGCCTAGATTTAAACTTATGAAGATAAGTTTCTTGACTCCAAGACCAGTGTGTTATACACTGTGCCACTTACCTGCCCCATTAATCCTTTAGCATATATTTTTTTCTCTATTGAAATTCACTTTTTTTCAACAAAATCTTTATATTATTTATTTAGGTTTATTATGTTTATTTATTTGATGCTTTGGCAGATGGTCTCAAATTTTGCAGTTCCTCGATGTGAAGTCACCAAATTTTCTTTAATGTGAATTATTTGTAGGCCTAATTTTCCCAGGACTTATTGAACAGACCAAATATATTTGATGTACTGCATAAAAAGCTCCTCTTTTATTGTCCTGAACAATCTTTTATTACTGTGGCTAGCTGGCCAGATTGTGCTTTCTTCTCCAAAGACAGCAAGAGATATGTAGATCGAACTAGCTAGAATAATAGAGATCCATGATGGCAGGCTATGATTTTCCACATTCATACATACCAAAGGAAGTCTATCAAATCCCCCACCCCATGTAAATTCTCATTTGGCTTGCTTAAAATAGATTCACTTGGAAAGTCAGTCAGTTACAAGCATTTATTGGATATTTACTATTTGCCAGGCATTATAATAAGCACTGGGGATACAAAAAAGAGCAAAAACAATCCCTGGCCTCAAATAGTTCATATTCTACTGAGGGAGACAACATGCAAATAACTCTGCAGAGTCTATGAGTATATTTAAAAAATGGATCTAGCTAACTTTTTCCCCTCTAGAATATAAAATAGTGTTAATACTCTTATCTGCCAATACTTCTAATGTCTAGTCAGGAATTGTGGACAAGACTAGGATTTCTGGCAGCTGTATTGCCTTGCCTCTATTGGACCAGAACAAATAGCTGAAAAACTGAGTGGCCAGCAGGGCCAACTGGCACATATATCTTTGAATTCTTTTTGTATGTAACACTGATGGATTGTATATTATTACTTAACTCTTCACATTGCAGAACTAAAGTTGATACAACTATCTTTTTATTCCTTGATGTCTAGAACTTGAATAATATTCTCTTTCTCCTTATTTTGAGTTAGAATTTGACCTGTTCAGGCTGAATTGTATTAAATCATAATAAAATTAATTGTTTTGATTTTATTGTTGATACACTTGGAGCTAGAGTTAGAATAAAGGCTCATGTCTTGATTCGTTACATTTGCTAAATTTAAGTTTCTTAATAAAATTGAGATAATTAATTTATTGTTAATTGTTCTCTAAAGACCTATGATATTCATTGTTCATGCTTGCTTGGTGTATTCAACTTTATATATGTCATATTACTTTCCTAATATTCTGAAGACAGATTTGCTGACTCTTCCAAAATCATTCTTCTGTGAAATTAGCACCTAGTTTGCTTTTTCCTTAACCCTCACATTAATTGAATAGTTTCTAAAAAAGATAGAATGCCTTTTCATGCAATAGATAAATTGTCTTAATAAAAAACAGAACAACAAAACACATTTTTTAAAAAAATCACTTATATGATAGATAGACAATATTGAGTATTGACATTTTCCTTTGGGTTTTCTTTTTTTCTACTGAAAGGGAGACATTTACAAATAATTTCCCCCTGTTTAAAAACAGTTTTACAAGGTCTGTATCATTATTCCTCAATTATGCAAACCTTTTCTTTGTTCTTTTTCAGGACAGGTTTTAAAAATGAGCTCAATATCTCAGCCATTTTAGAGTCATCATTAACTTTCCACTCTTTATTTATTAATATCCCCTCTTTCCTTTTAGTGCTTCTTTTGCTCCTAGAGTATTTGTAAAAACCCTTTATTCTCTTCAGACCCTTTGGCTACCATAAATTATTTCTTCCTTTTTCTTTCCAAATTATATTTTTTCCCTGCAAACTACAAATAAGGTGGTGAACTCTTGTTAATATCCCTCTCTCATATTTTCAATATCTACTTTTAAGATAATAATTGCTAAATCCATAAGTGAATTTTCAAGAATTAAAAGATTAAAGAGGTTCATCTTTTTCTTCCTCCAGTTGACCAGTTCTGTTAATTTTGCCTCAACAATGTATGTTTCCTTCACCTTCATTTCTATTCTCAGTCTCTGCTCACATGATTTGTCATATGGATCTTGCAATTCATCCTTACCAGCTTTTCTGCCCTTATTATCATCTCCAAATCTATCTTCCACATCATTGGAAGGTTAAACTTCCTTACATGCAATAAAATTCATTTTAGCAAGAATTGAACACTAGGTGCTAAGTATACAAAGACAAAAAATAAGACAAAAGGGTATCCACCTGTATGAAGTTTCTACTATATATGTGTGATACTGTAATTGCTACACTATGTTCAAAACTCTTCAATGACCTTTTATTGTATGCTTGACAATAAAAGTCCAAACATCTCACTACAGAATTCTCAGACATAGACTGACACCAGCTGATATTTCCAACATTATTTTGCATGGAGAGGCAGGGTAATAAAGCTCATTGAAAGTGGAAATTTCTTACCATAAGTCCCTCAAACCAAAGAAATCACAGGTCCAAGCAAATAATGGAGGAGAAGTAGGAAAAAGAGAAGAAAGACAAGAAGAGAGAGAAAAGTAACTCAATTAGGATACTTTCTTTCTCCTTGACAATTCCCAAGCTTTCCCATTGCTAGTCTCTCTGCCAAGAATGCTATCATAAATCCCTCACTTCATTATAAGATGACTAATAACTTTTGTGCTTACTTATGTAGTATATCCTTTGGGGCTATTTCCTAACTCATACTTTTATTAGAAGGTCTGGTCTGCAAAGAGTAATTATTACATCTTCCCTGTGTTTCTAGGTTTAACAATGAGGAGATAGAAGAATTTTCTAATACTGTTGCAGACAATCTCCCATATCGTGTGCTATTAATTGATCAACAGGCACCCAGACTTAATTCACTTTTACAAAGGGAACTTTACTAAAATGATGCAGGAAGAACAGTTTGTACACAAATATCTCCCAAAAGTACTGTAACATACTCTCTCTTTATCTACACAAAGACGCTGACTCTGTGGATAGTGGGCCCAAACTTACAGAATAGTGTGGCAAAGAGTAACTCACAGTTCCTGGTTATTGGAAAACCTTTTCTCCCTTGTTAAATCTTCATCAAGTTCCTTTTTGCTCTAGTGCTCGCTGGTGCTCCAAAGGTCAATTCCCTTTATGAGTCCTGAAGAAGCCTTTTCTCAGTGTGTCCAGTTTAATCTCAGCTCCTCATGCCTGGATGAGAAAAAATGTTCTTATGTATAGACTTGGAGAAATTTTACAGCTTATATTCACTATACTTGTCCATTCCCATATACTACTGCTTTATTCTTAGTTGTGTTAAGTGGGTGTATGAAATGTATTATTCATTAATGCAATATATGACTTAAAATTGAACTCTGGAATTTCTCTTTAATTAAAAGAAATATGTAATCTGAATACTCTACCTTATGCTGTAAAACCATATGTCTTCCCACATGTAAGAACCTTAGTGGCCTGACTCACAGGTCAGTAAATTGAAGGACTATGAGAAATTGAGAAATACTCAAGTGAGGGTTTCTCATATTATAAATGACTTGAAAATACTTTCATGTATTATATATCCCTTGGCACTTTATGGTTATTCCATACTTCTCAGAAAAAATAATAAGTTTTAATAAATGACAACATTTGGAACAATCTAACCTGTCATTCACATTTTGAACATACATACTCATGTTCCTTTCTTAAAATAATATGGAGTTTGTTTTTACCAAACCAACATGAAATATATAATAATAGAAGAAATAGCAAAACTATACTAGTGGGGGACCTCAACTGTGCCCCCCCACTCAATACATCCAACCCAAAAGAAGCAGGAAAGAAACTGAGGATGTAAATAAAATATTAGAAAAGTTAGATATGACAGATCTTTGGAGAAACCTGAATGGGAAGAGAAAGGAATATACATTTTCTCAGAAGCATATGGCACCTATGCAAAAATTGACCATGTAATAGGGCATAAAAAATCAAAATCAAATGTAAAAAGGCAGAAAAACGTATTATTTTCAGATCTAATGCAATAAAAATTACATTCAACAAAGGGCAGTGGAAATATAGATTAAAATTAATGGTAAAATATATAACATAATCCTAAAGAATAAATGGGTCAAATAATATTTCATAGAAACAATGAATAATTGTATTAAATAGAATGACAACAATGAGATAACATACCAAAATTTATGGAATGCCAAAAGCAGTACTTAGGGGAAAATTTATTTCTCCAAATTGTTAATCAACAAAATGAAAAATGACAGATCAATGAATTGGGCATCAACTTTAAAAAAAAAGCTAGAAAAAGAACAAATTAAAACTTCCCAATTGAGCACTAAATTTGAAATCCTAAAAAAAAGGTGCGATTAATAAGATTAAAAGTAAAAAAAATATATTGAGCTAATAATTGACTCTAGGAGCTGGTTTTATGAAAAAAATACAACCAATAAAATAAGCCATTGTTTAACTTTATTTAAAAAAAAGAAAATATCGAGTATCAAAAATGAAAAGGGTGAAAACACCACCAATGAAGAAGAAATTAAAGGAAAACTTTGGAAATAGTTTACCCAATTATACTCAAACAAATCTGACAAGCTGAGTAAAATTGATGAATATTAATGAAAATATAAATTACCTAGATTAACAGATCAGGAAATAAAATGCCTAAATAACCCTATCTTAGAAAAAGAAATTGAACAAGCCATTAGTGAACTTCCTGGGGAACAAAATCTCCATGGTGAGATGGGTTCATGAGTGAAAATTCTTCCAAACATTTAAAGAACAGCAATTTCTAAAATATATAAATTATTTGGGAAAATAAATGAAGAAGGCATCCTACCAAATGCCTTTTATGACTCAGATATGGTGCTGATATGTAAACCAAGAAGAGCCAAAACAGAGAAAGAAAATTATAGACCATTTTCTCTAATGAATATCAATGCAAAAATTTTGAACAAAATGCCAGCAGGGCAATTACATCAATTTTTATCAAGGATTATAAACTGTGATGAAGTGGGATTTATACTAGGAATGCAGGTTTGGTTCAATATTAAGAAAACTATCAACATAATTGACCAAATCCATACTAAAACCACAGAAATCATGTGATTATCTCAATAGATGCTGGAAAAGCTTTTGACAAAATACAGCACTGATTCCTAATAAAAACACTAGAGAGGATAGCAATAAAGGAAGTGTTCCTTAAAATGAGATGCAGTATCTGTCTAAAACCATCAGTAAGCACTATCTGCAATGGGGATAAGCTAGAAATCTTCCCAGTTACATCAGGGAGAAGCACAGATGCCCACTATCACTACTATTATTCAATATACTACAAGAAATGTTAGTCATATCAATGAGAAGAAAAAGAAATTGAAGTAATTAGAATAGGCAATGAGAAAATAAAACTATGGCTCTTTGCAGAGGCTATGGTGGTATAGTTAGAGAACCCTAGAGCATCAACTGGAAAAATTACTTGAAATGTCTAACAACTTTAGCAAAATTGTAGAATATAAGATAAACCCACATAAATCCTCAGCATTTCTTTACATGGCCAATAAAGCCCACAGCAAGAGATAGAGAAATTCCATTTAAAATATTGCTAAACAATATAACATACTTAGGAGTCTGCCTGCCAAGACAAAGCCAGAAACTACATAAACACAACTATGAAACACTTTTCACACAAGTAAAATTAGATTTCAACAATTTGAGAAAATTGCTCACAGATAGGCCAAACTAATATAACAAAAATCCTGCCTAAGTCAATTTATATATTCAATGCCATACCAATCAAACTACCAACACTTATTTTATAGAGCTTGAAAAAGCAATAATAAAATTCATCTGGAAGAACAAAAGGTCAAGAATATCAAAGGAATTAGTAAAAAAATGCAAAGGAAGGTGGTCTAGCAATAGCAGATCTCAAACTATGTTATAAAGCAGTAATCATCAAAACTATCTGGATCTGGCTAAGAACTAGAGTGGTGCATCAGTAGAATAGATTAGGTACACAAGACACAGTAGTCGATGACCATAGTAATCTAGTATTTGATAAACCCAAATACCCCAGCTTTGGAGATAAGAACTCACTATTTGACCAAAAGTGCTAGGAAAGCTGAAAAACAAAAGGACACAAAATAGGTATAGACCAACATCTCACACCATGTACCAAGATAAGGTCAAAATGGGTGCATGATTTAGATAATGGGTGACATAATAAGCAAGGAATAGTTTGTCTATCAGTGGAAGAATTCATGGCCAAACTAGAGGGGGAGAGAAAAACAGAGAAGGAGAGACAGAGAGAGATAGAGGAAAAGAGAGAAGGGGGGAGATTACAAAATGTAAAATACATAATTTTGATTATATTAAATTAAAAGACTTTTGTACAAACAAAACCAATGTAACCAAGATTATAAGGAAAGCAGAAAGCTGGAAAACAATCTTTACAGTGTCTCTGATAAAGGCCTCATTTCTCACATACTTAGAGAACTGAGTCCAATTTATAAGAATGCAAGTCATTCCCAGTTGATAAATGGTCAAAGGATTATCAACAGGCAGTTTTGAGATGAAGAAATCAAAGCTATCTATTAGACATATGAAGTGCTCTAAATCTCTTTTGGTTAAAGAAATGCAAATTAAACAAGTCTGAGATATCACCTCACACGATTGGGTAATATGACAAAAAAGGAAAATGATAAATGTTATGGAAGATTGGGAAAATTTGGACACTGATGTACTATTAGTAGAGCTGTGAACTAATCCAACATTTTGGAGAGCAATTTGGAACTATGCCCAAAGGGCAACCAAACTGTGAATATCTTTTGATCCAACAAAGGTTGGATCCAACTAGGTTTCAATCCCAAAGAGATCATAAAAAGGGAAAAGGACCTCCCTGTGCAAAAGTATTTTTTCAGCCCTTTTTGTGGTGGCTAAATATTTTAAATTAAGGGGATGTCCATCAGTTGGGGAATGGCTGAACAAGCTGTGGTATATAAATATAATGGAATATTATTGTTCAGTAAGAAATAATGAACAGGCAGATTTCTGAAAGACCTGAAAGGCTTGTAGGAAGTGATGAAAAGTGAAATGAGCAAAACCACAAAAACATTGCACATGGTATCATTAACATTGTGTCAAGATCAACTGTGAATGACTCAGCTCTTCTCAGCAACACAATGATCCAGGATCCATGAAGGAAAATGCTACCTACATGCAGATAAAAAACTGATGGACTTTGAATGCAGATGGAAACACATTGTTTTCACTTACTTTATTCTTTGTTATGTTTTTTTTTCCTTTAGATCTGTTTCTTTTTTCACAAATGTGACTAATACAGAAATATGTTTTACATGATGTCACATGTATAAACTATATCAAACTGCTTGGCATTTCTAGAAGAGGGGAGAAGAAAGAAGGAGGGAGAGAGAGAGACAAATTTGCAACTCAAAATCTTATGAAAATGAATGCTAAAAATTTTCTTGACATGTAACTGGGGAAAAATGAAATATCAGTAAACTAAGAAAACAAATATGCAATAATAAAATTAATTCAAACATAGATAATATACCTTAAAATAGTTTTGCTATATCTATATTATATTCTTTATTATGTTATTCAGCTTCATCATGATTCCTTAGAAATACTGCATTTTGGTAGTTCCTCTCCTTAGAATACAAACTTTTCTCTCTAGCATGCATGTTTTCACTCAAAATCATTTCTTTATTTCATATATATATTTCTTTATTTCATATATATATATATATATATTAAACACAAAAGTATTCTAAGAATTAGTGAAGATGTGGAATTTAATCATCTAAAGTGTGATTTTAAAATTGTGGCAATGGTAGGAATACTAAAAGAACAGATTCCTAAATACTTTTTGATGTTCAGTTCTACTTTATTATCAGCATAGCAACCTGCCTCACAATAATCACAGTATTCTAATGTTATTAAAAAAAATAAGGTCACCAAAGAAATTGGAAAAGTTGGATTCATAATTATTATATTCTTGATTGCTTTTTGGGTAGTATTAATATTCATGAGTTTTTCTAAGTAATTGATGCTTTATGTTCTTTTCAAAACCTTAAGCATCAGTCCCTTAATGTCCTAAACATGGCCAATGGGTCCAGTTTACATTTTCTTCCTATCTTCTCCCTTCATTAGTGAAACTTATTTTTTTAAATTTATATATTTAATTTATTTAATATATTTAGTTTTCAGCACTGATTTTCACAAGGGTTTGAATTACAATTTTTTCCCCATTTCTACCCTCCTACCCACACAAGGATGGCATATATTCTGGTTGCCCCATTCGCTAGTCAGCCCTCCCTTCTGTCACCCTACTTTCCTCCCATCCCCCTATCCCTTACTTTCTTGTAGGGCAAGATAAATTTCTATGCCACATTGCCTGTGTATCTTATTTCTCAGTTGAATGGAAAAACTTATTTTTGAACATCTGTTTTTAGTACTTTGAGTTGCGAATTCTTTCTCCTCTTCTCTCCCCACTGACCCTCCCTAGGAAGGCAAGCAATTCCACATAGGCCACATGCATATCATTATGCAAAACCCATTCACAATAATCATGTTGTTAAAGACTGACTGTATTTTGCTCCTTCCTAATCTATCCCCCTTTATTGAAGTTTCTCCCTTCACCCTGTCCCTTTTCGAAAGTGTTTGTTTTGATTACCTCCTCCCCCATCTGCCCTCCCTTCTATCATCCCCCCTGTTTTATCTTCTTCCTCCTGCTTTCCTATGGGGTAAGATACCCAATTGACTGTGTATTTTATTCCCTCCTCAGGTCAAATCTGATGAGAGTAAGATTCACTCATTCCCACTCACCTGCCCCCTTTTCCCTTTCTACAGAACTGCTTATTCTTGCCACTTTTATGCAAGATAATTTACCTCATTCTATCTTTCCCTTTCTCCCTCTCTCAATATATTCCTCTCTCATCCCTTAATTTGATTTTATATTTTTAGATATCATCCCTTCATATTCAACTCACCCAGTGCTCTCTCTCAATCTATCTTTCTCTCTCTCTCTCTCTCTCTCTCTCTCTCTCTCTCTCTCTCTCTCTCTCTTTCCTCCATATATATATATATGTATATATATTTATATAATATATTATATAAATATATGTAAATATATTTATATATATTATATAAATATATGTATATATGAATATATATGTATATATTATATATAAATATATCTATATATCTGTATATGAATATATATGTATATATATCATATATATGTATATATCTATATATGTATGTGTATATTCCTTTCAGCTACTCTAATACTTAGGTTTCATGAATCATACACATCATCTTTCCATGTAGGAATGTAAACAAAACAGTTCAACTTTAGTAAGTCCCTTGGGATTTCTCTTTCTTGTTTACCTTCTCATGCTTCTCTTGATTCTTGTGTTTGAAAGTTACATTTTCTATTCAGTTCTGCTCTTTTCACTGAGAAAGCTTGAAGGTCCTCTATTTTATTGAAAATCCATATTTTGCCTTGGAGCACGATACTCAGTTTTGCTGGGTAGGTGATTCTTGGTTTTCATCCTAGCTCCATTGACCTCCAGAACATCATATTCCAAGCCCTTCAGTCCCTTAGTGTAGAAGCTGCTAGATCTTCTGTTATCCTGATTATGTTTCCACAGTATTCAAATTCTTTCTTTCTGGCTGCTTGCAGTATTTTCTCCTTGATCTGGGAGCTCTGGAATTTGGCAACAATATTCCTAGGAGTCATCTTTTTGGGATCTTTTTCAGGAGGTAATTGGTGGATTCTTTCAATTTCTTTTTTACCTTCTGACTCTAGAGTATCAGGGCAGTTCTCCTTGATAATTTCTTGAAAGATGATACCTAGGCTCTTTTTTTGATCACGGCTTTCAGGTAGTCCAATAATTTTTAAATTGTCTCTTCTGGATCTATTTTCCAGGTCAGTGGTTTTTCCAATGAGATATTTCACATTGTCTTCCACTTTTTCATTCCTTTGGTTTTGTTTTATAATATCTTGATTTCTCCTGAAGTCACTAGCTTCCACTTGCTCCAATCTATTTTTAAGGTAGTATTTTCTTCAGTGGTCTTTTGGACCTCCTTTTCCAATTGGCTAATTGTGCCTTCAAAGGCATTCTTCTCCTCATTGGCTTTTTGGAGCTCTTTTGTCATTTCATTTAGTCTATTTTTAAGGTGTTACTTTCTTCAGTATTTTTTAGGTCCCCTTTAGCAAGTCACTGACTTGTTTTTCATGTTTTTTTCACATCATTGTCATTTCTCTTCCCAATTTTCCTCTACTTCTCTAACCTGCTTTTCTGAATCCTTTGTGAGCTCTTCCATGGCCTGAAACCAGTTCATGTTTTTCTTGGCGGCTTTTGGTGTAGGCTCTTTGACTTTGTTGACTTCTTCTGGCTGTATGTTTTGGTTTTCTTTGTCACCAAAGAAAGATTCCAAAGTCTGATTCTGTATCTGAGTCCATTTTCACTGCCTTGCCATGTTCCCAGCCAACTAGTTGACCCTTGAGTTTTTCATTAGAGTATGACTGCTTTTAGAGTAGACAGTACTTTGTTCCAAGCTTGAGGGATTACGCTGTTGTTCTCAGAGCTATTTCTATACTCTGCCACACCAGTGCTCCTCCCCCCGCCAAGAACCACCAACCCTGACCTGACTCAGATCTTAAGCAGTCTCTGTACTCCAGCTCTGATCTGCCACTTAATTTCTCCCACCAGGTGGGCCTGGGGCCAGAAGCAACTGCAGCTGTAGTTCCGTAGCTGCACCACCCCCACTGTCCTGGGGTGAGGGCAGTGGGTTGGTTAACTCCTTTCACTTTGTCTCTTGCATCTTTTCCCACTAACCTCTTCTGTTGTCTTTTATGTTTGTGGGTTGATAAGTCTGGTAAGTGCCACAGCTCACTGATTCAGGACCCTAGGGCCTGTTCTGCCTGGCTCCAGGTCTGGTTGGTCCTGCTGCTGGCCACGCTAGGCTCTGCTCTACTCCACTCCCAGTTCCCTGTGATAGACCTTACCCAGCGACCATCCAGGCTGTCCTGGGCTGGAGCCCTGCTTGCTTCTGCTATTTTGTGGGTTCTGCAGTTCTAAAATTTGTTGAGAGTCAGTTTTTACAGATTTTTGGAGGGACCTGGGTGGGGAGCTTATGCAAGTCCCTGCTTTCCAGCCCCCATCTTGGCTCCACCCCCATTAGTGAAACTTCTACTTCATCATTTCTGCACATCAGAAAATTAGGAATGAAAATACAAATATTGTGGATCATTGTCACTGGTAGAGAAGATAAATTATTATAGGAATTCTGACAGATCATTTTCAGGATTTATTGGAGTAGGATTTTAGGTGGCGTTGGATAACTATACCTGCTATATTGTTGTCTTTATATTATAAATGAGAGAACGGAAACTCAGGTAAGTTAAGCAAATTGAATAAAGAAGCATAGCTGGCAAATGACAGGGATAGGATTTTAATCCAAATCTCTCTTGATTCCAAGTCCAACACTACACTACATAGCTTCTCTCTCCCTTTTCTACATCCTCCTATCATCGAATATCATATTTGTATCTCAAAGGCTAGCTGGTCCAACCAATATCTGAACAAAAATCTCTCCCATAACATATCCAGCAAGTGGCTATTCATTCTTTGCTTGAAGAATTCCAGTAAGGAGAATATATTGACTCCCAGAGCAGTGTGCCTTCAGATATCTCTAATTTTTAATGCTTTTTTATTTACATTGTCTAAATAGTCCCCTTTCCAATTTCCACTCTTCCCCTCCGTACTGCTGCCTTGATCTAAGTAAAATTGTCTAAATTACCTTTTAAATGGCCACCAGAAGTTGAGGATTCTCAATTCTCAGTGAGTAAACTTAGGGTGCTAGATGAAATTTGCAGCATATATATATATATATATATATATATATATATATATATATAGATAGATAGATAGATAGATAGATATAGATATCTGTGATTTTGAGTAAGAGTGCAAAAGGAATGTATTTGTCTTTCTCTGGATTTTGCCTTAGCAGTTATTCTCTATGCATCAACATGGTCTTAGGGACATTAAACATCTCCTAATGATATGCCCTTAATTCTGTTTTTTTCCCTCCAAATCCTAGCTCATACCACCTTCAAAGTTTTCATTTACTGAGTATCTGCTTGCTGCCTACCATATTTAGAGAACATTCTATAGTGCTTGAGTTATTCCCAATCATATTAGATATGAACATAGTAAAAATTCCTTTACCATGTCTTTGCTGACATGCAGAACTACTTATAAATTCCAGATGTGCTTATTTCATTAAGATCTAAGAGGCTGAGTCTTCCCAGAGGCATATACCTTTAGATATGCTTCAAGATTAGTTCACAGTGTGATTGAAAACAAGTATTTAGCTGAGATTTGCAATCTCAAGAAAATGCTCTGTTCTCTAAATGTGTATAATCATTTCCATTAACTAAGGTAGCTTTTGCCTTCAATCCCTTCACCATTTTCCCATTCCTGATTTAATATTCAATAAGACTATTCTCAGGCAAACTGTGGTTGGTTTTATCCTTGGTGCACTCAGTTTTCAGTGGCCCATTTTAAGCATACTGATGACAAAAGACTAGTCAACTCATTTTGATGTACTCCTTTGAGTGCAGTTGCAGCAGCATATCTTTTTAACTTATCATTAATTAACAATTTCAATTTAATTTTAAAATTCAAAAATTCATAATAGGCAAGATTTTCATTGTAGCTTCAAAATTGTGTGCTATCTCAAAAATGTGTTAATATGCCTCTAAAATCATTTTCAGAATTCTTTGATTGGTACACAAACTACAGCAGTTATTATTTTCCAGTTGCAATGAGTATATGATGCATTCAAAAGGTGAATAGACGTAACTGATTTTACAGTATTGGAACTGTTGTTTGGATTTTCTCATCATCACTTTTATGAAAGTCAGTAACAATCTATATAACATCATTCTGTTGGATGATAGCTGATTCAGAGTCAAAGGTCCTTCATTCAAATCTTGACGTTGCCAGCACCCATTTGACCTAAGAATCATTTCTCCAACCTGGTCTTCACTTTCCTTATGTGTAAACTGAGATATTTAACTAGATATCCTTAATGTCCTTTTAAAAATGAAGATTAGACTCATGTCTTCTTCCCTCCAACACACACACACACACACACACACACACACACACACACATACACACTTTAAAATCTGGTTGTTCTGCATTACCTCCAGGATCAAACATAAAATCCTTTGTTTGGATTTTAAAGCTCTTCACTATCTAGTCACATCCTCTTTTCCAGTCTTCTTAAACTTCACTCACCATATTTTGTGACCCAATTACACTAGCTTCCTTGTTATACCTCATATATGACATTCCATCTGCAGCTCCTTCACCTTTTCTTTGTCTTTCCCCTATGCCAAAAGGCTCTCGCTCTCCACCTTCATCTCCTGGCTTCTGAAGATTCCTTCAAAACTCAGCTCAAATCCCACCTTCTTCAAGAAGCCTTTCTAGCACTTGGCTAGTGCTTTCCCATGAGAAAGTGCTTCCTTTTCTACTGTGTACTATTCGTATGTACATTTTCTCAGGTTGTTTCTTCTGATTTAAATGTGAACTCTTTGAAGGAAGGTAAAATTCTTTTTAAACTTTATGTTTGTGTGTGTATGGAGTTATGCATTTGCGTGTGTGTGTGTGTGTGTGTGTGTGTGTGTGTGTGCCTAGTGCTTAGCACAGTACCTGGCACACAGTAAATATTTATTAATGCTTGTTGGTTGCCTGACTTTTCTCTCTACAAATCGATGAAGATAAAATGGTACCTGTTGCCATTCCCTCAATATAAATAATGAACATGGCCAGAGCATCTCTCTTGTAGGAAAAAAGAAAACAAATAATTCCTCGAAGTATACTTGAATTCATGACTCTGAACATTAACATAACTGATGAAGTTATTCAGGCTTTTTAAAGGATTATAACTAGTATACATGGTTTGTTGCTCTTTCACTTAGTTGCACTAGATATCTATGTTTTTCTATGTATTTTTAAAATAAATCCTTTTTTATTTTTAGTTTACAACATTCAGTTGACAAGTTTTTGGGTTCCAAATTTTCTCTCCCTCCCTCTCCCTCCCTCCCCCTTTTCTATGTATTTTAATGTAAATGGAAACTGATACTGAGGAAAAGAGAGGAAGTAGAGGTGTCACATAAGAAGTAAGCAATAAAAATGAAGTAAGGATGATATGAACTGTCATTAAAAGATCCTTTATTTCATTATTTTATGAACCTGAATCCTTAAAACTTTAATTCATTTTTGCTTTGTATTAAAACACATAAAAATGTTTACCCATGGATGGATGGAAAAAAAAACTCTTTGTTAGGGTTATAAATTCCAGTCATGCTGCTTTGCAATTCAAAACAAGTAACATGTCTACCCACTAGAAATTACAATTGAATATTCATTAAAGAGTCAAATTTGGTGATCAGTTGTTTAGACAACTATCTTAGGATATGTTCTTCTTTCCATTTTGCCAAGTAAATACAACTTCACTAGTAATAAGGCCTGAAACCTAAAGATATTATAAGGTCATAGTTAGCTCAATACCTAACTTGAAAAGGCATGAAGCAACATATACAGTTGGGTCCCAATTATCACAAAAAATAAATCCCACAGAGCAGTCACATTATTTAAATTTACACTATGCTAAGATATAAACATATTTAAAATATGACCACTGGTTCCAGGCCAATGGAAATATGTAATGTGAATACAAATAATATAACCATTTTATAAGTTTATCATTCTCACTAATCAAGTCTTGGCTATATATGATAACAGTAAGCATGTTATCCTTTACACAATGGCATTTTGAAGGATCATCAGATATTTCTGAGATTCATGTTTCATCTCACAATTCTGTTTCTTTTAATTCCATTATCTATCATTTACTTGTTTGCATATTTTACAATTCTGGACATGCTGAATTATAATAAAAATTTCTTCATACCCTGAATGACCATTATGAAAGTCCAAAGTAATTTTAAAATGCCTCTTATTCATATTTTTGCACTATTTTCTCTGAGTCATTAAGCTGTATTTGTTATATTCACTTACTAGATTTTAAGTGCCATGTATCTATGTATGGACCAAGATATCAAAAGTGTAAAAATCACCCATTGTCCAATGTTTTGCAAACTATAAGTACCCTACAAATTTTTATTGAATTGAATTTCAAAAATATGTTGAGAATATTGATATAGTCAAGTTGGGCTTCTTGAGTATGTTAAAAAAAAGAGGAGTAATAAGTATGTGATCTGGGTAGAGAAGTAGTTTGGAGTTACCTTGTAGAGATACATGATCAAGATAAGGTTTTACTTTATCCCACAGAGTAGTGGAAACTATTGAAGTTTTTGAGTAGAGGAGTAAAATTATCTGATCTGTGTATTTGAATGATCACTACTATAGCAAGAAGGTGATGTATTAAGAAGGGCCTCCAAAAGTAGGGATCTTGTGGCCTTGTGGCCACATGTGGCCCTCTAGGTTCTCAAATGCAGGCCTTTGACTGAATCCAAACTTTACAGAACAGTGATTTGTTAAAGTTTGATTTGGATTTGATTTGGATTCTGTCAAAGGATGGCATCTGAGGAGCTAGTGGGCCACATGTGGCCTCGAGGTCGCAGATCCTCCATCTCTGGTAGACTACATGTCGGAAGATTAGTAAGGAGGCAAAAATAGGAATCCAGGTACAAAGATATTTTATCTGAAAGGGGTAGCTGAATTAAAATAGAGAAGACAAGATTTTTAGTCAAATATTCGGTTTACCAGGACTTCATGACTGATTGGATAGGAGGGGTATGGGGTAGAGAAGAGTGTTTTGTAATGATATTTTGTAAAAGTCACTCATTGTTAGTGACTAATCTTGTATTATATCCATAGGTGGGAGTGTGATAAATACTGCCAACTTATAGATTTTCAGCCTGTTTTTTTTCTTACCCATGAAGTTCTGAAGCTGTTAATAAAATGAAGATTGAATATAATGTTCCTATCATGGATTTTCAAAATTTACATTTATGAGTCATTCTGGTATTCATTTCTTTCTATTTTTGAGCCTTTCAATGTAATGTCACAAATCTATAGTATGGCCCTAGGTGCCATATATTGGATTCAGATGTCTGATTTAAGTCAAAGAACTGTAAAATCTCATGTAGCTGAACATATCTTTATTGACTATACATGTGAACGGGCTCAGCAGCTTAACTTAATCCTTACAAAGTTTATAACATTCTGTTTGGGTATTGGATGCACCCAAAGGTTTTGTTTTGTTTTTCACAATGATGTACACAGCTTATAAATTGAAATTGATAATATGATAGGGCTTTGCTGTAAGACTCTAAGCATTTTAAAGATTTAAATTTGAATGTGAGTCTTTCCCTAAAAATACCTATTGATATACCTCTCATTTTTATATCTGTATTTTGGAGACAAGGTGTGCCAACATAATGCACCATACCACAGGTCTATACTACCAAAGTATAGTGGAGGAAGATGAGCTGGTTTGGAAATAACAAGCTAATAAATATATGCTATCCAGAATGACACTTTAGATCATTCAAATTAATTTAATTTCAATTTCAGGAAATGTTAATGATCACATAGTGTTAGTTTAAAGAAAAGTAAAATAGGCCTTTAACTTGGGGCAATAAACTATTTCTTTGAAGCCATGTTGTTCCCTTCCTTTATCTGTTCCTGGATCTCCCATTAATATCTCTGCCTTAAAAAATACCTTAAAAATGATGGATACAGTCAAAGTTCATTTAAGACAGCATTTTATTATCTTTTATAATTCAATTTTTCTTAGTGGCACTATTGAGAGATCTATGCCAAATAAAGTTATCCCTTCCACATTGCTGGGTCTAGGACATGATGCCTCTGAGATTTAGAAAATCTGCCTAAAATTTTTGACCCTCCTTTTGTTCCAGAGAAGAATGAATCTTTTTTCTTTTATGGGATGTTTGCAGTACCTCATAAAATTTGCATTTATATTGTATAATATTATACATATATCTTGTGCAT
Organism: Trichosurus vulpecula; assembly: GCF_011100635.1. Lineage (NCBI taxonomy): Eukaryota > Metazoa > Chordata > Mammalia > Diprotodontia > Phalangeridae > Trichosurus > Trichosurus vulpecula. The sequence continues at coordinate 129,669,140 of NC_050577.1, read as the reverse complement.
TTCTGAGTTTCTAAACTTTTTCTGTCATCTTCTGATCTTCACATGTCATCTGTGACTTCTGCACAACCCTCAAAAATTTACATTTAATTTCTTATGCCAACCCGCAATATTAAACTGTGATAGGGAAAGTCACAATGGGGAAGGGATAACTGTAGTCTCCACATTTCTTGGAAAGGATACTGGACAAAGAGTCAAGGGACAAGGCTCTAGTTCTTATTTTTCCACTAACTAGCTGTATGATCTTGAGCAAGTCACTAAGCCTGTCCATGTCGAAGTTCCTTTATCTACAAATAAGGGAAATAATTTTTGTCTGAATTCTTCACAGTGATTGCCATCTTGATTTGAGATATTCTCTTAATGATTGCAGAAAATAAGAGATTTTGCAACTAAGAATTCCAGAGTGGCATTTTAATGTAACCCCAAGACAAACCTTCAGGCTACACAATTGTGGCCCCACAAGACCAACTACAAGTTTTTCTTCAAAAAATCTGGGAATCAGAAAGGATCTTCTGAACTTGATTATACAATGATGAATGGGTAGGGGAAAGAAAACCAGTTTATTTACAGGTGGGGGAGAAATCAGCCAACTAATATAACAAGAGTTGGGGTACTAAAGTTTATCACTGAGGATATATGTGAGTAGAAAAAATAAATGAGATTGGTAAATAATAAGAATGAAAGATAATTGGAACAAGTAACACACCTGTAGCACTCTAGGTAGATATTCTGATGAACTACTTAACAGTAAAGCTATAAAAGAATCAAATAGGACAAACTGATAAAGAATAGATGTAACCTACACTAACTAAAAGATCATAGACATTTAATATCTCAGTGTAACAGGCAATATTTGATGACAATAAATTAAAGAAATACAGATGTGCATCTATGAGGGCAGTTCACTATTGAGAAGAAATTATGGTTCTGGATCAAAAGTTGGCCCAAACTAATACCTTATCCATATTCAAGAGACAAGTCTGATTTTTAAACTCTGTTTCACAAAACCTATAAACTCCCCTGCCAAGTGTTAAGACACTCTTCACAATAAACCTTTTCTTCCATGAAGCCTATGAATATTCATAAGCCTAGAAAACTATGGTAACATATGTATCCTTTAGCCCAATGTTTGAAATTTTCCATTACTTTTTAAAACAAACTGCTCATTTATTTTACTTCATTTAAAAAAGCATACAAAAACACTCTGATGTGTTACATTACTGAAAACACAGGACTAGATCCAGTCAGTTCCCAAGTCTGTCATTCCTTAATAATGTGACCACAGGTAATATATTCAGATTTAATATTACTGAAACATATGTATGATATATTATGTTGCTGTGATGCCAAGCATCTGTATGATTCAAAATATTAGATGTTTAAAGTTACACATTTATAACAAAATTTGCTATTTCACCTTCATGTGGATATTTAGTATTTTGTAGACTTAGCAAAAGTGTTATAAAACTTTACATCTTGGAAAATAAAATAGAGTTTTCCTGTGGATAATAATATGCCATATACATGTATATATACAAATATGTATATGTGTGTGTTTGTGTTTAATATTATTGACATGAAGCAAATCAGGGATTATAAAACTTATAATTACAAATCATGTGAATCAAGGAAAATAGAATGTCTCCACAACATATTTATATTCTGATATCTTGTATGAACTAGTTGTTATCATTTTCTAGAAAAGACTAGTTCTTTATTTAAATAAATACTGAATGCAATGAATATAAAAGCATATTTTTAAAAATGTTAGTTTCAAAATAGAAACAAAGGAAATGAATATCACAATTTTTCCTTATTCAATTTCAGACTACACTTTCCACATAGTTTTCTTTACTATTAATTTTTATTTTACTGTATTGAAGCAGTGTCTACCTCCTTTTTTATCCTTTTTTCCTTGGAATTTAATAGTAATTGGGATTTGTCACTCAAATGTATATTTACCATAAGAAATTTTAAAGGTACATGATAATATTTAACCTGAATTTTACTGAGCTATATTATCCAAGAAAGTAATCTTGACATTTTTATATGTAAAATATAGACGAGATTTTTCTTATCACCTATCTTCTTGAAAAGGATTGCTTTTCCTTTGCAAACATTAACAAAATAAACTTGTTGGAATTCACTTTTCACATCTATGTCAATTAACATCATACATTTCATCCAACAAGTAAGCCATGATTCAATTCAGTCATATATTTACTCAGTCATTCCAGAAACAATTAATAGGCATCTACTATATGCCAGGCATTGTGTTAAATGCTGTGAGGAATAAAATAATAAAGGTAACATTATCCCCTTTCTTTAAGATTAGAGTCTAGTTGAGAAGATAAAATGTCAGTTTATTTCACTAATTTTAATGATCTGTGAAGTCATTGGTAAGGATATTGTGTCCCCTTACACATATCAAAACCTCAGATCTTCAGCATGTCTTTATGAAATGTACTAGATGCCCCATATGTATCACCTAATAAACTTATATTAGGTTGATGAAGTGATGATAGTTCATTTTGTATCATTTAAGTACTTTTAAGGAGGTTCTATGGGGAAAAGCATAAGATGTATGTAATAGGAGAAAAATTTGAAATAGGGTTGAGGATAGATCATGGAGGACATTGAATGGAAGCTAAAAGAATCTGAATTTTATGTAGGAAACAATAAGGACTTACCTGATTGTATCTAGAGGCAGTTAGATAGATCATGAGTAGACAAATGGGCCTGGAGTCAGGAAGAACTGAGTTTAACTCTGATCTCACTTACCAGCTTGTGACCCTGTACAAGTATTTAATCTCTGTTTGCCTTAATCCAGTGAAGAAGGAAATGGCAAACCCCTCTGGTATCTTTGCCAAGAAACTCCATGGACAGCATTGGCATGCTTTTGTCCAGGGGACCACTAAGAGTCATACATAACTGAATGACTGAACAAAAATTAGGAGCCATTGGAGATTCTAAGATGGCAAATGGAATGAATAGAAATTGTGTTTCAGAAAGATTGTCCGGGCAGTAATGTATAATATAGTTCAGAAAAAGGAGGCCTACAGTTAGGGAGACCAGTTAGGATGCTGTTTGAAGAGATCTGGGAAATGCAAAAGGTAAACATAAATTATAGCCATTTTAGTGGGAAGATAGAGGATGTTTTGGCTGTAGAATCAACAGGACTTAATAAATGGGTTGATATGATGCTAGGGTAGAAGTTTGATTAGGAGAAGGCAAGAATCAAATTTCACTTTGGTAAGATGATAATGCCATTAAGAGGAATATTAAAGTCAAAAAGAGGAGCAAGTTATGGCATGAGGATGGGAGTATGATTATTTTAATTTTAGGGATGCTATGTTTGAGAAGAACCAGGTGGAATTATCTAGTTGGAAGTTAGAAATATAAGTTGTCTGAAGTCCTTGTGAGAGATATGAGATAGATGTGTGTGTGTGTGTGTGTGTGTGTGTGTGTGTGTGTGTCTGTCATCCTCAGAGAAATGATGTTTGAAGCTGTAGAAATTGAAGAGATCCATATAGACAAGTATGTAGATAAAAGAGAGTTGTTAGGACCCAAACTTTGAAAATAATTATTTTTACCATTTGGGATTACATAAAGGAGCCTATGAAGGAGGCAGCAAAGCTGTCAGAGAGTTTAAGTAGTACTATAAAAAATGGTTTATAACTCTCTTTTCATTTTAATTTAGGGGCAATTCCAATGGGGATTTTTAAGGAAACTGCATTAAGAAAAGTCTAGGGTATTTAAAGAGCATCAAGGGAACAATTACTATATAAAACTGCTGTATATGGGCACTGGATATCATTATTCAACAAACATGATACTTATTCTGATGCTTTGAAAGATTCTTTATTTCATAAGAGTAGATATTCACTTCACTGACAAAGATAGCAATCCCTTGGGAGTTTCCATGTTTCAAAAATTCAGCACCATCTTTCTGATGAAGGACCTCTCTGAATTTAGCTAAGCTGGTCGTAGGACGACATACCAGTGAGCAATAATCCTATACTACAAGATTTTCTAGGTTTGCAAGATCTGTCAAAAGCCATGGGTCACTGGTAAAGTATAATATTTTACAGATTGTGAAATGAAAGCATAATCTTGAAGGACTTTTACAAGCACTTATGTATTATTATATCTATGCATGAGTTTTAATTTATTGATGTTAAAATGATATGCTTCAGCATGATCTGTGTACACACATGTTCACATGCACACACCTATATATATATACATATATGCATACTAAAAACAAAATTTGAATATCTCAAATATTAACAGATTAATGAAATTTATAATAGACAATAAGAGGCCAGTCATGAAGTCAAGAATACAAGGAAGGACATGAATAACCATTTACCTGGACCAAATATTTGTAAATCAATGCAAGGTTTAATGAGTTTGCCAGTGAGGCTGGCTCTCCAGCTTTGGTCATCACACAATTCAGGGAGGGAGATATATTTCTATAGGGGCAGACAGAAGTAGGGATGGGGTATCTGTTTCTACAGCACTAGGACAGCTTTTGCTTCATATTTGTTTGTCCTCTGATCTGAGGATATTACAATTCGGCTGATTCCCAGAATCAGGGTGTAACATGGGAAAAGTTAAGACCTTATTCCAAGCGGCTTACACTTTCAAGGGTGGCAGGTTCAGGACCCACAATTACTTATGTTCTTTTTTAAAATTTATTTATTTAACATATTTACTTTTCAGCATTGATTTTCACAAGAGTTTGAATTACAAATTTTCTCTCCATTTCTACCCTCCCCCCCACTCCAAGATGACATATATTCTAGCTGCCCTGTTCCTGATTCAGCCCTCCCTTCTGTCACCCCACTCCCCTCTCATCCCCTTTTCCCTTCCTTTCTTGTAGGGCAAGATAAATTTCTATGCCCCATTCCATTGCCTGTGTATCTTATTTTCCAGTTGCATGCAAAAACTTTTTTTTTTTGTTTTTGAACATCTCTTTTTAAAACTTTGACTTCCAAATTCTCTCCCCTCTTCCCTTTCCACCCACCCTCCCTAAGAAGTCAAGCAATTCAACATAGGCCACATATGTATCATTATGTATAACGCTTCCACAATACTCATGTTGTGAAAGACTAACTATATTTTGCTCCTTCCCAACCCTTCCCCATTTATTGAATTTTTCCCTTGATCCTGTCCCCTTTCCAAAGTGTTTCTTTTTGATTACCTCCACCCCCATCTGCCCTCCCCTCCATCATCCCCCCCCTTTTTTATCTTCTTGCCTCTTCTTTCCTGTGGGGTAAGATGCCCAATTGAGGATGTATGGTATTCCCTACTCAGGCCAAATTTGATGAGAGCAAGATTCACTCATTCCCCCCTCACCTGCCCTCTCCCCTCCTCCCACAGAACTGCTTCCTCTTGCCACCTTTATGCGAGATAATCCACCCAATTCTAGCCCTCCCTATCTCCCTCTCTCAATATATTCCTCTCTCATCCCCTAATTTGATTTTATTTCTTTTAGATATCTTCCTTTCATCTTCAACTCACGCTGTGTCCTCTCTCTCTCTCTCTGGAGAATGCTGCAGCTCACTGATTCAGGGCGCTAGGGCCCCCTCCGCCCAGCTGCTGGTCTGGTTGGTCCAAGCCGCTCACACTGGGTTCTGCTGTGCTCCACTCCGAGCTCCCACCTCCCATCTCCCAGCTCCGTGTGGGACAGACCTCACCCAGAGACCATCCAGGCTGTCCTGGGCTGAAGCCTTGCTTCTCCCTGCTGTTTTGTGGGTTCTGCAGTTCTAGAATTGGTTCAGAGTCATTTTATATAGGTTTTTCTCAACACACAAACTCCAAAGACAACAGAGAAGGTTAGTGGGAAAAGCTGCGGGAGTGGAAGGAGTTCAAGGTTCAGTCACCAACCCCGGGGCAGCGGAGGTGGGGCAGCTACAGCTGCTGTTGCTTCCGGCCCCAGCCTGACCTGGTGGGAGGAATTAAGTGGCAGATCAGAGCAGTAGTGCACAGCCTGCTGAAGATTTAAGCCCAGTCCAGGTTGGGGGTTCTTGGGGAAGGAGGAGTGCTGGTGTGGCAGAGCTGGCACATCCCCCCCAAGCTTGGAAAATAGTACTCTTTACTCTACAAGCAGTCATACCTCGCTGAAAAACTCAGGGGTCAAGTTAGTTGGTTGGAAATACGGCCAGGCAGCGAAAACACACTCAGATTCAGTCTCAGACTTTGGATTCTTTCTTTGGTGACAAAGAAGACCAAAACATACAGCCTAAAGAAGTCAACAAAGTGCAGGATCCTACACCAAAATCCTCCAAGAAAAACATGAACTGGCCCCAGGCCATGGAAGGGCTCAAAAAGGATTTGGAATAGCAAGTTAGAGAGGTAGAGGAAAAATTGGGAAGAGAAATGAGATTGATGTGAGAAAACCACGAAAAACAAGTCAATGACTTGCTAAAGGAGACTACCAAAAATATTGAAACATACACTGAAGAAAACAACACCTTAAAAATAGACTAAATCAAATGGCAAAAGAGCTCCAAAAAGCCAATGAGGAGAAGAATGCCTTGAAAGGAAGAATTAGCCAAATGGAAAAGGAGCTCCAACAGACCACTGAAGAAAATACTACCTTAAAAATTAGATTGGAGCAAATGGAAGCTAATGACTTTATGAGAAATCAAGATATTATAAAACAAAACCAAAGGAATGAAAAAATGGAAGACAATGTGAAATATCTCATTGGAAAAACCACTGATCTGGAAAATAGATCCAGGAGAGATAATTTTAAAATTATTGCACTACCTGAAAGCCATGATCAAAAAAAGAGCCTAGATATTATCTTTCAAGAAATTATCAAGGAGAACTGCCCTGATATTCTAGAGCCACAGGACAAAAAATAATTGAAAGAATCCATCGATCGCCTCCTCAAATAGATCCCAAAAAGAAATCCCCTAGGAATATTGTCGCCAAATTCCAGAGCTCCCAGATCAAGGAGAAAATACTGCAAGCAGCCAGAAAGAAACAATTTGAGTATTGTGGAAACCCAATCAGAATAAACCAAGATCTGGCAGCTTCTACATTAAGAGACCGAAGGGCTTGGAATATGATATTCCAGCAGTCAATGGAGCTAGGATTAAAACCTAGAATCACCTACCCAGAAAAACTGAGTATCATGCTCCAAGACAAAATATGAATTTTCAATAAAATAGAGGACTTTCAAGCTATCTCAGTGAAAAGACGAGAGCTGAATAGAAAATTTGACTTTCAAACCCAAGAATCAAGAGAAGCATGAAAAGGTAAACAAAAAAGAGAAATCATAAGGGACTTACTAAAGTTGAACTATTTTGTTTACATTCCTACATAGGAAGATGGTGTGTATGATTCATGAGACCTCAATATCATAGTAGCTGAAAGGAATATGCATATATATGTGTGTATATATATATATATATATATGTTTATGTATATATATAAGTGAATGTGCATGTATGTATATAGGTATGTGTTTGTTTGTGTGTGTGTGTATATATATATATATATATATATATATATATATATATATATATATACAGAGAGAGAGAGAGAGAGAGAGAGAGAGAGAGAGAGAGAGAGGCCACAGAGTGATTTGAAGATGAAGGGAAGATATCTAAAAGAAATAAAATCAAATTAAGGGATGAGAGAGGAACATACTGAGAGAGGGAGATAAGGAGAGATAGAATGGGATGGATTATCTTGCATAAAGGTGGCAAGAAGAAGCAGTTCTGTGGGAGGAGGGGAGAGGGCAGGTGAGGGGGGAATGAGTGAATCTTGCTCTCATCAAATTTGGCCTGAGTAGGGAATACCATACATACTCAATTGGGTATCTGTAGCCAGAATGGCTTTTGTTTTCTTTGAATGACTCAGTTTACCTCATTGAGCTTCCCTGGACGCTGGGGCTTGCTCTTCCGGGGCAGGACCAGAACTTCCTGTGTGATGAGTCATGGGGCTGGCTGAGGGGAGGTGTTAGCTCCAGAACCTGGTCTACCCTAGGGGGAGGAGCCAACTCAGGAACCAATCGGCCCTGGTCATTTGGGCGGAGCTTGATGATGTCAAAAAACTCTATAAGAGGGGAGAGGACAGCTTGAAGATCCTCTCTCTCTTCCTTTTCCGGTTGGAGCCAGCGACAGTTACAACGACAGTTACAGAGGCAGTTACGACAGTTACGTCAGTTACAGCCACAGCTGAAGCAGGAGCTGCCAGTAGCAGAGCTAACCTACGGGAGAAAGCTAAACAAAGACTTCAGGCCATTACAGCGACAGTTACAGCGACAGTTGGAGCCAGAGGCAGTTACAGAGGCAGTTACGACAGTTACGTCAGTTACAGCCACAAGTTCAGCCACAGCTGAAGCAGGAGCTGCCAGCAGCAGAGCTGATCTACGGGAGGAAGCTGAACAAAGACTTCAGGCCAGTGGGTAATCTTATTACCATCGAGGGGGAAGCATGATTTTGCTTTACGCAATCATGCTTCTCTGTAGCCTCCTGGTTACTCTTGCAAGGCGTACTTATTGGGCCTGGAAGATTATGATCAACATATCAAAATGGGGCTTCTGGTTCATGGGTTGGTTACTGTGGAGCCTAAATAAATGTTTTGATTCTTCTGCCTTCTACTTTGAGAGTTTCTTCTATCCGGCGATTCCGAACCTTTCAGACATGTTTATGATCCTCTTTGAGATTATAAACTCTGCCCTCCTGATACATTTGGCGTCACGAACAGGATCGCTAGGTATAAGATCTCTATTTAGAAGCAGAACAATTTCAGAGGAAGAGATGAATATCCCAGGATGGGAGGATCCATTTTATTCCTCCCTAGCAAAAGAATTGGCTAAAAAAGCTGGACCCTGTGAAAACTGGGAACCAAGGCTACGGAGAGGAGATCCTAGGGATTTGGAAAAGTGTTTACGAGAAGTTGGGATTCAGTCAGGGGCATCACTATCTAGGCAAAGCTGGATAGTGTTATCAGCCTACCGGCTAGTATACGAAAGATTGAGATTAAGTGAAAGACATGGGGGCACTCCTATCCCACAGGAAGAAGAGGAATCTCAGATAGCAGGAGACCAAACTGACTCAAATGAGAACTTTTCTATTAATGTGGCTAAGAGCAACAGGAGACCAAAAAAGCCCAGAGTGCATTTCAACCCAGCCCAGAAAGAGCCTGACTGCCTGCTTCGTCCTAGCCATGGTGGCAGAGGAAGTGAGTGGGGGGAGAATGAGACAATGTTAGGGGCTGAGGCACAAAACACTACTGGGGTTCAGGATGTGCCTCACACAGAGAATAGGAGATGGTTAAATGATCAGACAAGGGCTCGACCCATACAAAGGAGGAAGACAGAAACCCGAGGTGAAGATTCAGTTACAAGGGAAATTCAGGAAGATTTCTCACCGCAAGAGGTCACAGATATTTTGAGTAGATTCAGCCAAAGAATAGGAGAACCATTGATATCTTGGATGGTAAGACTCAGTGATCAAGGGGCCAGTGGAATATCAGTAGATGGGACAGATTGCATGAGATTCATAGGTATCAGCCATGATCCTCTAGTTCAACAAGCTTTTAGGGAACATCATCAGCAAGGAGATGGTGATAGCACGACTACTCTGTTGGCATTAGCCGCTGTGGGATGCAATAAGAGATATGATACTGATTCTATGTGGCCCACTGAGCACAGACCCTGGTATTCACTTAGAGATTGTATCATGAGACTAAAGGAGGAGGTAATGAAGACTGCCATTATGATAGGAACTGCAGACAAATATTACAATGATCCAATGGGACTGCCTCATAGGAATTTAATAATTAGGACAGCTCCCCCTGCTTATAAACAACTAATTTTGAATTTATTACTTGGAGAAGTAGGGAGCCGTCTTACAACAGTGATAAATAAGATTTTACAGTTATATGACTTAGGTGACTGGGGAAGGGATAGATCTCCTCGAGAGAGAAGAGTGAATAACCAGCAAACTTGGCGCCAAAGGAGAGTAACAAGGAAAGAAATGTTTACTGCTTTATTGAGAGCAGGGGTAGGTTTTGAAATGATAGATGGAATTCAAACCAATGAATTATACAGAATGTATAGAGGACTTGATAACACGAGAAATAGGGAAATAAGAACTGCTCCTGCAAGCCCACAAGCCACTCAGACTGAAGGTGACCTTGTGTGATTAACGGATGAAAACTTGTACATTTGGGGAAAGGCTGGGAGGACAATCTTAGTCTCTATCTAGGGTGGGATCCTCTTGGCTTCCTCATTATGTTCCTTTTGAAAAGAAACATTTCCCACCTGAGTTTGGCTCTGATGTTGGATCTTTGCATAACTGAAATCTCAACCAAACTTGAGATGATTTTATTTGAAGAATTATAGTCCATACTTGTCTATTCTTTTTGTCCTTTGTTTTGGCTAACCTTGTTGCTAGTTTTGTTTCCTTCAGGCCTAAGCACCCTGCACTTTCCGGTGACTGCCTAAGCATGTAGCATTCTTGGAATTCCTGCCAGCTCGTTAAAGAAATGACCTCTGGAATGGGACTTTTTGGGGGTAGGGCCATCTCTACATCCAATTTCAGCATGAAGAAGCTATGGAAAATGAGACCTTCACCCCTCACCCCAAGATTTTGAGCCCCAATCGTTCAAGGGGGGTGGAAATGATGATAGTGTTCTGTTTACTTATTTTGTGTTATCCTTGCTGTGTTGTTTTATTGTTATGATATTATTGATCCTATGTAATGGATACAAGGATTTAGGGGTGGACATTTGAATTATTAATAATTATTTTGGGGATGATTGATTGAAGAGATTATTTTGCTGGGACCTAGGGGTGGATCGCATTTGAATCGTTAACCAATGTTTGGGAATGTCACTGAATGATATGTTTTGCTTTATAATGAATGATATGTTTTAGTTTCCTTTGTAATTGGATCACAATGTATGTTCTAGGATACATGGCTGATTAGATTATGTATCCTATAACAAGGGGTGGAGTGTAGCCAGAATGGCTTTTGTTTTCTTTGAATGACTCAGTTTACCTCATTGAGCTTCCCTGGACGCTGGGGCTTGCTCTTCCGGGGCAGGACCAGAACTTCCTGTGTGATGAGTCATGGGGCTGGCTGAGGGGAGGTGTTAGCTCCAGAACCTGGTCTACCCTAGGGGGAGGAGCCAACTCAGGAACCAATCGGCCCTGGTCATTTGGGCGGAGCTTGATGATGTCAAAAAACTCTATAAGAGGGGAGAGGACAGCTTGAAGATCCTCTCTCTCTTCCTTTTCCGGTTGGAGCCAGCGACAGTTACAACGACAGTTACAGAGGCAGTTACGACAGTTACGTCAGTTACAGCCACAGCTGAAGCAGGAGCTGCCAGTAGCAGAGCTAACCTACGGGAGAAAGCTAAACAAAGACTTCAGGCCATTACAGCGACAGTTACAGCGACAGTTGGAGCCAGAGGCAGTTACAGAGGCAGTTACGACAGTTACGTCAGTTACAGCCACAAGTTCAGCCACAGCTGAAGCAGGAGCTGCCAGCAGCAGAGCTGATCTACGGGAGGAAGCTGAACAAAGACTTCAGGCCAGTGGGTAATCTTATTACCATCGAGGGGGAAGCATGATTTTGCTTTACGCAATCATGCTTCTCTGTAGCCTCCTGGTTACTCTTGCAAGGCGTACTTATTGGGCCTGGAAGATTATGATCAACATATCAAAATGGGGCTTCTGGTTCATGGGTTGGTTACTGTGGAGCCTAAATAAATGTTTTGATTCTTCTGCCTTCTACTTTGAGAGTTTCTTCTATCCGGCGATTCCGAACCTTTCAGACATGTTTATGATCCTCTTTGAGATTATAAACTCTGCCCTCCTGATACAGTATCTTACCCCACAGGAAATAAGAGGGAAGAAGATAAAAAGGTGGGTGTATGATGGAGGGGAGGGCAGATAGGGGTGGAGGTAATCAAAAACAAACACTTTGGAAAGGGGACAGGGTCAAGGGAGAAAATTCAATAAAGGGGGATGGGTTGGGAAGGAGCAAAATATAGTTAGTCTTTCACAACATGATTATTGTGGAAGCGTTATACATAATGATACACATGTGGCCTGTGTTGAATTGTTTGACATCTTAGGGAGGGTGGGTGGGAAGGGAAGAGGGGAGAGAATTTGGTACTCAAAGTTTTAAAAACAGATGTTGAAAAACAACAAAAAAAAGTTTTTGCTTGCAACTAGAGAATAAGATACACAGGCAATGGGGTGTAGAAATTTATCTTGCCCTACAAGAAAGGAAGGGAAAAGGGGATGGGAGGGGAGTGGGGTACCAGAAGGGAAGGCTGGATGGGGAACAGGGCAACCAGATATATGTCATCTTGGAGTGGGGGGAGGGTAGAAATATGGAGGAAATTTATAATTCAAACTCTTGTGAAAATCAATGCTGAAAACTAAATATGTTAAATAAATAAATTTAAAAAAATAAAAAATATAATCTCTTTCATCAACATCTTAGTGACTTGGACACTTGATTCTCTATGATAATTCATTTTATAAATTAAAGACCAAGATCAGTGGAATTAATTCATATAGCATATTTTCTCTTCATGGATGATCAAAGGTATAGTTCTCCAAACACACCCACAACAAAACAAAACAAATAGCTCTATGAGTACACGTTAAAAGACAGATGTAAACATATGGAAGGGACCATAGAGAGTAAACAATTCAAGAATTCATTTAGCAGAAAGTTAGGTCCAGGGAAATCACATATATTTACTTTTGGAAGGCAGCTATGTAGTAAAGTGAATAGAGCATTACATTTGGATGCAAGAAAACCTGAGTTCAAATCCACCCTCTGAGACTTACTAGCTGTGTGACCTTGGGCAAGAATAGAGCATTACATTTGGATGCAAGAAAACCTGAGTTCAAATCCACCCTCTGAGACTTACTAGCTGTGTGACCTTGGGCAAGTCAGTTAATCTCTTTTTGCTTCAATTTCCTCATCTGAACATGAGGATAATAACATAGCTTAACTCCCACTGTTTTTATAAAATCCAATGAGGTGATAATTTTAAAGAGTTAGCACAGAACTGGGGCCCATAGTAAGCACTATATAATTGTTATTGTTTTTATCATCATCATCATCATCAGCCTCCTCCTCACCTCTTCATCCTCCTCCACCTCCTCTTCCTCCTCCTCCTTCTCTTCTTCTTCTTCCTCTTCTTCTGTATCAAATGTATTTGAATATATAAAGAAAATAATAATTCAAGATTATTCACTCTGACAAATAATAGAAAATTTTAAAAACAGAGAATACCTTGAAGGGCAATGAAAGGTGCAGAATTGGTAATGTTCAACTGTGAAATAGTCTCCTATGGGAAGCTCCTTAACAAAAACCCAACACCACATATTGTTTTAATTCTAACCCACTACTCTTCAGACCTTTTCTCAAATCAGTCTACTACAGAACGAAGATGAACAGCTATGTTCCATAGCATAAAATGTTGAACAGTTACTTTTTGTTCCCTTTTAAAGGTGTTGTTATATTGAACCTTTTCCTGTCAAATAAATGCCCTATGAAATACAAAAGTGAATGATAATATCACGAAGGAAAGTAAGTTTTAGAATCCAAATAAAACTGTATCTATCCTCTTGTATATATCCTCAGATATATCAAAATTTATATGAAAGTTGAACAATGTAACTCCATTCCTTGCAAACAGTGGTTAACTTGAAGAGAGTTTCAAATGTCTCATTATGCAAAAGAGAATATCATTTGATAAAATTTCACTGGGTTTTCATTATGTCATATGGTACATTACCATATCAAAAAATCACAACTAATTTGGCTTTCATCAGTGAAAATGAATAGTATCATGAACTATTTTTCTACAAAGCTTAAAAGTAATGTATTTTTCCGCCTTCTCTATGGCTCTAATAATCATTAAGCAATATAGTTTAAACCCCGTATTTAAAATAATATTTTTTGTTAAATTTTATTCTCATTTAATAAAGAAAGTTATTCCAAGTGGATGTTTAAAAAATAATAGGTTAGGAAATTAAAATAGAGCTGGATGGGGGGAAAAGAATAAAGCAGAAAAAAACATGATTAGTTGAAGTTAGCAATGTAACATGTTTGTGGTAAATTATTTCCAAAATACCTTTTTGTTTGCATGAATACATGGTTTTTAATGGTGAAAGGATAAACCCTTGTATTCAATTCAATTCAATAAAGAAGTTTTCTGTACCCATCAAGGCTGGACCTGAGACAGCACATATAGTCAGTCAACAGAACTCTACTTATCTGCAAAGTGAGTTGTATCTTAACGTCCATATATGCTAGATCATTGACGTTGAGAGCTACTAGGGAGAATTCTCATCAAGAGTGTCCACCATTACCATGAAAAATGTTTTGTTTAGAATTCTGATGAAAGAAGAATTGCCCATAAATAACAAGGTTCTCCAGATACTAGTGTTTGAAGACGATGCCATTAAAACTAAGACAATCTTTGGAATATGGCAAAATCTCCTCAGCAAAATCCAGGACAGCTCAGAAGAGATACTTGATCATCTACACAGGGAAAAATAATAAACACTAATAAAAATAGGTGAAGAATATCTTTGGATAGATGGTATTGTTCAGTCGAATATATGAATTGTTGAATTAATCCAGCAGCATATTTTTGGGAGGAATTATACTGATAATGAATTGGCCTCTGAAGTGAACTAGATAAATACATCATGCTGCATTGCACTTGAAAATTTTGTAGGGCTTCCAGAAATCTATAATTGCTCCTTGACACAAAAACCCATATTATTAGTAACATTCTCATGTTGATGTTAAGGCTGCAAATTAAGGACAACCAAAAGTCAACATCGAAGGTGATTCAAAAAGAAATGGAGAAGCATAGAGTAGAGAGAAAATATTCTGAAACATATTTCCAACAACTATTTGAACAAAAGAAGTTATATCCCATTTCCACAGAATTATTTGCATTGTATGATTGGAAAGTGACTAGAGCTGGTCATGTAGCAAGACTGAGGGTTAAAATGATAACAGTCCCCGTACTGCATTGGTACTTGTGGAATGCTAAAAAAAACATCCTAGAGAATATAAAGATCTCATAAATGTGTTAGGCTCCTCTGTTAAGAATGTATGTGGACTGATTGATGGAAAAGAATTCTAGGGGATGAGAAGCAATAAATAGGTTCTGATTTACAGATGATGGGGAAATATCTACATTGATGAAATTACAGATCCACTGAAATATTGATTACTTTTGAGTTTCCAGTGAAATAACCCATGTACAATATTTTGAAAGCCTTCAATTGCTATTACAATATGAGCTAATGTCATCTAATTAGAACTCCTCCTTTTCTAGAATAATCAATCAACAAGCATTTACCTAAAGGCCTAGTAAGTTCCAAGTGTTGTCCTAGGTTCTAAGAGTGAAAAGAAAAAAGTTAAAAAGGCCAGCCCTCAAGCATCTTACATTCTATGAAGAGGGGGATATGTACATAAATGTACACAGGCACAAACATGTTAGGCATAAGTATACATATATACACATACACATACATATATGTGAAAATATACCTATGACATATAGTGTATGTAATATACATATTACATATAATAGTATGCATCACACATATTGAATTATGGTATGTAGCATGAATATTACATATATAGTGTATAATATACATATTACATATATAGTAAATACAATAAAATGCAAAATAAAATATTGGGACAAGGAGAAAACAAGAAATTGAGAGATTGGAAATGCTTTATGAGATGTTTACATGGGGAAAAAATTCTGAAGGGAACAATTGGATTCTAAGAATCCAAGGTTAGGAGATTCCAACAAACATGGGAGGAGATAGTGCCGAGACTCAGAGGTAGGAGATAGAGTGTCCTGGGTCAGGGATAATAAGAAGGCCAGTTTGGTTAAATCATAGAGTGAGAAAAAATATAATGGAAAATAAAGTTAGAAATGTCAGTTGGGTGCAAGATCTAAAGGGTTTTAAAAGTTAAACAGTGGAATATTTATTTGATATTAAAGGAAATATGCAGCCATTGGATTTTACTGAGTAAGCAAATGACATAATGAGACCTGTGCTTAAGGAAAATCATATTGACAGCCACAAGTAAAATAGATCAGAAAGAGGAAAGAAAATTTAAGACCAGAGATGTGAGATGAACAAACAAGCTCTTTGACAAGGTTAGACACTTGGTTAATTTTATATCTGGAACTCAGTCCTATATCTTCAGACTTTCTCAAGCATAGCTTCTCTTGGGTATTCTATATGATGCTTATACTTCCCACTAATTGTTTAGTTTTCCTGCTCTCTTATTTTCCCTTTTGCCATTTGCATCCCTCTACTGATTGCCCCTTTTTTAGTTATGAAACCATTTGCAAGAATAGAAAGGCTCAGCATTTCCCCTTTAAGTTAATTCAGAGTACAATTCATGTTTAAAACATGAAATTGAAATGAGATAATGTATGTGAAAGTGCTTTTTAAACTGTAAAGAGCCATACAAATGTGAGGTATTAAGCTTTCATTCCAAGAGATGATATCAGAAAGTACCAGACCAAGTACCATAAGTGCAATTACTAAACAAGAATTTGAAACCGCTAAGTATATTCTGGTTACTACAAACAAACTTCTTTGCACTGAGCTCTTTTTTAGAGGTAGTGAGTACTCTTGAAAAGGTTTAACAGAAGGAAAAGAAAAAGAAGAGTTTAGCCATAAATAAATAGAACAAACTTAATTAGCCTTTTCAAAAAGTATTTACCTGAGGGACTAGAACAGCTGCAATGTAAATAACTGTTTAATAACATTTTATTAAAGATTTCTTCTTTACTGAAATTAAAATCCAATATAAACTAAGTTGTAAATAAACTACATTTACATAATATTAATTTTCAGAAGAAGAAGACTGTATGGGATTTGATGCTGACCACATGCTTGAAATCATTAAAATTATTTTGTCTTCGTATCACCAGTATCAAATTTTCATAAATGCCTGTTGACTGATTTTATTTTTCTATCAACTACCATTATGAATAATGTTTTAAGGAAGGAGACATGAATGCTTCATTTAAAAAATACCCAAATAAGTGCACTGTGGATATCCAACTAGCACATTGGAATAAATCAAGTAGTTTTAAAGAAAGTAAACAAGTAAATGAATTGCCAATTTACACACAGAATGTGGTTATTTAAATTATGAAAATCTTATATATGCCTTTTCTAAAGTTCTCAACTTTCATAAGCTATTTAGAAGCAATTCATCTTTCCTGTCAATGTTCGTGCCATATGAAAGCTCATGCACTTCTTCATTTTTAGAAAAAGAAGGTTTTGTCTCTCCAGAACCCTTGCTGCTCCTTCTGCACTTAAAGAAACAATTCCCACTTTATAGCACTGGAACCATTCCACAATTAATCCTGATGTTACAAATATGATAATGAGTTCAAGAAGTAAACATATATTCTCATTTCTTTCCTTGCTTATTTCTTTTCTATCAAGTACACATGGATTTCTGTGAATGATGCACAAAACTATGACACCAGAAAAATAAATGCTGGGCATAGAGTAAAGAAGCTTGGGTTCCAATCTATACATACTTGTTATGTGATTATTGAAAAAAAATTGATTTAACTTTTTTTATCCTCAGTCTCTTCCTCTATAAAACTCAGTTAATAATGTTCACAGACCCATAGGATTGTTGTAGGAAAAGCATTTTATCAAACTGAAAACAGAAGAGAGGTAAATTCAGAAGGGATGAGAGACATACAATTCAATGTTCTAATTACTGTGTCAAATTTGAAATATGCAAAGAAAAAAGTAATCTGTCCATAACAGAAAATCACAATTTTTAGTGTATTACTTTTTTCCATTTTTAATAATAAATATTCATTTTCTCAAGTTAATAATAAGAAACAGGAATATTTCAAAATTATTTAGTATTTACTTCTATGTGTATATGTATACAAATGTGTGTGCGCATGTGTGTATGCCTTATCTATCTCTCATGAAAAAGAAAATAATGACAGGGTCCAAAAAGCCAAGTCAACATACTTTTATGCTCAGTTAATTCATTGTGTAGGTGGACAGCAGAAAAGGATGAAGAAATATATATTAGAAAAATGTGGCTCAAGTTTGAGAAAGGAAAGAGAGTAAAATTGACTACATTTTGAGAGATAGAAATGATTATACCTGTCTCAATATTTTGGGAAGGATCATATTTAGCTGTTTGTGTTCAGTCAGCTCTATCATGTAGTTAGCACAAAAATAAAAATCAACAAGGTGATAAAATTAGAGCAAAAGATAAAGAAAAGAACATAGTGACACACATTCCTGCAAAAATTAAACCAAGATACATCACATCAGTCAGCAAAACAAATGGACCACAGGAGTGAAGAAACCACCCTGGATGGTGAACACTTTTTCCATGATAAGTGGAAAGAGAAGGAAAATGAAATACTAATTTAAAGTATAAACTCATTTATAAAACTCAGTGGAGAACAAGGATAGAAAATCACAAGAAATAACAAAAAAAGAAGTTCAAATGAAAACAAATCTACAGAAACTTTGGATGAATCCCAACTTGGTCATATAATCTCAAAAATAATAAGAAATAAAGGTTGAGGGAAGCAAAACAATTAATCAAAAAGCATATACTAAGTGCTTATGTTGTGTTAAGAACTGTGCTAAGAAATGAGGATACAAAAAATAGACTCAGCTGTCAAGGAAATTACCTTATAATAGGAGTAAATAATATGTCAGAAATACACTCACATGTGTCTATAAGCATGTATATAATATACAAAGTTAAAAGGTAAAAGAGGGAAAAACGACAGCAGATGAATGAATGAGTGACTTCTCTTGTAGAAAGTAGCTTTTGGGGCACAGCCAAGATGGTGGCTGGAAAGCAGGGACTTGCTTAAACTCTCCTCCAAATCCCTCCAAACACCTGTAAAAAAAGTGGCTCTGGGAGTGGAGCAGAGCAGATCCCAGCCTGGGTCACCCCAGGAACAACCAGACTGGGAGCCAGGTGGAACAGGGCATAGTGCCCTGAATCAGTGAGCTGTGGCAGTTACCAGAATTCTAAACCCACAAACACCAAAGACAACAGAGCAGGTTAGTGGAAAGACTACAGGAAAGGAGTGAAAAGAGTGTAAGTCATCCCTAGCCCCAGGGGCACAGAAGTGGTGCAGCTCTGGGACTGCTTCCAGAGCACCAGCTGTGGTTGCTTCCAGCCCCAGGCCCACCTGGTGGGAGGAATTAAGTGGCAGATCAGAGCAGGAGTACAGAGCCTCCTTGGATCTGGGTCACAGTCTGGTTAGTGGTTCTTGGGGGAGGAGGAGTGCTGGTGTGGCAGAGTTTGCTGCATAGAAGTAGCTCTGAAAATAGCAGCACTTGGCCCCTGAAGTTTGGGACAAAGTACTCTCTACTCTACAAGCATTCATACACTGACAAAAAGCTCAAGTGTCAAGTAGTTGGCTGGGAACACGGCCAGGCAGTGAAAAAGGATGCAGACTCATATTCAGACTCAGACTTTGGAATCTTTCTTTGGTGACAAAGGAGACCAAAACATACTGCCAGAAGAAATCAACAAAGTCAACAAGCCTACATCAAAAGCCTCCAGGAAAAATATGAATTGTTCTCAGGCCATGGAGTAGCTCAAAAAGGATTTGGAAAAGCAAGTAAGAGAAGTAGAGGAAAAATTGGAAAGAGAAATAAGAATGATGCAAGAAAACCAAGAAAAATAAGTCAATTACTTGCTAAAGGAGACCCAAAAATACTGAAGAAAATAACACCTTAAAAATAGACTAACCCAAATGTCAAAAGAGCTCCAAAAAGCCAATGAGAAGACTGCCTTGAAAAGCAGAATTAGCCAAATGGAAAAGGAGGTCCAAAAGACCACTGAAGAAAATACTTTCTTACTTCTATTAAATCTTGTACACAACATCAAGTGTATTATACTTGATGGAAATATGAAAAGGCAACAATCAGGCTTTCACAACTTTTTGCATCAGTATTTATAATAACACAATTTACTGAAAGGTACAGAAAACACAATATTCTGCTATGCGTGGTTATTGATTACACCTCCCCCTAAAAAAATTGTCACATAAGAGCAAAAATTCTTAAAGGATCTATTGCATTAGTGGTTTTCTCCTGGATATTTTAACATAAGGTAAAGTTACTTTTTCAATGCAAACACAGAGAATATTTATCAGTGACTCTGTACTTATTAACATTAAACAAAGCATTAAACTAGGGAGTGCAAAAAGAGATTTAGAGTCAGAGTCAGTAGAGTTTGGTTCAGATCTCATCTTATTATCTGTGTAACCACAGGTAAATTACTTAAATTTTTTTCCTTCATGTTTCAAATTAAGGGTTCAGATGGAGTGACCTTTAAGGTCCCTTTTAAATTATGATCCTATGAGGGATGTCTTGGGTAGAACCTCTTTATGCAGGAAGAAGTTTGTATAGATGTTGAGAACCCCAGATGCTCTTGTTGGTAAATGATATTATAGTCATTGCTTCAGTCTCCAAAACATGAAATAGCATATGCAATTTAATGTCATAACAGTAAATACAGGGAGAAAAAAAACTCAGGGATGAAAATGGATGAAAATACCTACTGTCCATATTGTGTCATGCATTTGGATGGCCAGTTCATTGAATTAGTCTGAGAATATATATATATATATATATATATATGTATGTATATATATATACATATATATATGTGTGTGTGTGTATATATATATATACATATATGTATGTGTGTGTGTGTGTGTGTGTGTGTATAATGGTATAATGGACAAGAAGCACAGATGGACATTGTGATGGTCCCTGAATCAAGTAGAAGGAAGAGAACGGGCAGAATTTTGTTTGGAATAAAAGCATTTTTCAGTTATCATAAGCTTCTCTTACAAACAAAACAAACAAAAAGTCAATCTTTTAAAATAAGTGGTATCCCAGTATATCTCTATGATTTCTTGTCTTGAAACAAAACAATCTCTAAACAATCAAATTTGTAAATGACCCAAAGGGTAATGCTTGAGTGCAGTTAGTAGGTCTAATAGTGACTTCTTATGAAGAAAGAATGGTGTAAGCTTATTTTCTAAAGCAAATGCAGGATTCTAAAATGAGGCTGCCTATTTATGTAGTGAAACTAAGGGTAACAGATGGACAGCTCAAGATCTTCAGAGGTAAAGATGAAATAAAAAAAAAACAAACCCAAATCCTCTGACACATTGGATCTCACATGTATATTGGGTGGAGGACCTATGAGACATATGGATAAGGATAACAGAAACTGAGAAAGAGTGAGTGTATTGTCAACAGGATTAATAGATAGAATACCCACCTTAAAGAAATCACACAGGGGCAACTACGTGGCTCAGTGAGTAGAGCACTGGCCCTGGAGTCAGGAGGACCTGAGTTCAAATCTGGCCTCAGACACTTGACATACTTAGGAGCTGTGTTATCTTCGGCAAGTCACTTAACCCCAACTGTCCTGCCAAAAAGCAAAAAAAAAAGAAATAGAAGTCACATAGATACCAAAATGCTGAAATATGTATAACACCAAATTTGAAAGTTCCATACCTCTGAATATAAACTAATCTTGCTAATATTTCACTCATGCTTTAGGAAACTTGCTACCCCTTGCTTAAGGTAAGCACTGAGTTCTTCAACAATAACAGCTGTAACTTGATGGCAAAATTGAGCTAGCAACCCAATGACTACAATTTCTACATTTAAATGCAAAATGTGTTATCTCTAGAGTATTTCAATTGAACAGAGGTTCTGTGCATACGTTCATTATATGTTTAATTGACAATATACACACCAACCTATTTCAATAGAAATATTAATTATTTTAAGATGTTCTAAGAAAAAGAACAACATGTTTTAGAAATGTGACTGATTTATTAGAGAAGGCTGATCTTCAAGAAAAATATGGATAACAGATGATCCTTTTAAGAGAAATTTGAAAGGGGACTTTGACATTACCATTAAAGGCAAAAGCCTGTTGAACTCAGAGGCAATAAGTTCTTTTTATAATGGTTTTTAAAAGTCCTTTTGATATCTGTGGTCAAAGGTATTACTCTTTCCATGATATATGTATTTAAGAATCTTTTGGGTGTTGTTTAAGGTCTCTTGGACATCATCAAAAAAATTTAATGGTCAGTTCAGTGATTAAAAACAGCAACAAAATGTTCCCCTGTACTGCACACTCGAATATATCATCCCCACCACACTCCATTAGGAAACAAGTTTAAGTCTAAATTAAAGTGATCCACTGAATTTGGTTATGCAGAAAACACTGTCCCAAAAAATTCAACTCCCTAGTAAATATTATCCATATCTTTAACTACTATGAATTCAGTCCCTAGGAATAATAGAATTCAAAATTTAAAGATAAAGGAAATGATTCTTGACATAGCCTTATTTCATTTTTGGGGGGGGGCTTAGGGGTGAAGACTTGATTTTTTCCTTTTAAAATGTTAAAAAAGTTATTGCCCATTAATTCAGGAATAACTAAACAAATTATAGTATATGAACATGATGGACTATTATTGTATTGTGAGAAAAGGCAAGAGAGAGTTATTCAGAGAAATGTGGGAAAACTTGTAAGAAATGATGTGGAATGAAGGGAACAGAAGCAGGATAACTACAATAATTTAAAGGAAAACAATTTTGGAAAAACTTAAGAGGTCTGATCAACACAATGACCAATCATGACTCCATAAGAGGACTGAGGGTCAAGGATGCCTCTTGGTACTGAGCTGCAGGTCTAGTATGACATATATATTTTATGATTCAGGGAATATGTGAATTCATTTTTCTTCACTATACTTCCTTGATACAAGAGAAAGCATTTATTTTGGTAGAGGTGGTATTCTGGTGGCAATTACCTGACTTATATTAGTGTGCAAAATAGACTTATAGAATATTAATGAAACATTTAAACATACACATAATAGAGAAGAAAATGGATGGAAATTCAGAAGGGGACAGTCAAGAAATGCTGTGTTGGTATGATCATGTTAAATTTAAATATTTTTTAAAACTGTAATAGAGACATATGGTTTTATTTATAACCCTTTTCTCTTTTCTTTGTGGAAAATTTTATATTTGTTAAATTTATAGTAAAAAAAGAATTTTACGAAAAGTAAAAGCTTACAAATCAGACAAAACTGAGGTTTAAGGTTTAAAATAAATCAATAAAGCTAGTTATTACCTAATCTTGCCTTAAATTTAATTGAAAATATTGGTCAAACCTTAAACTAATTTTACAAATTGGTTGCATCAAGTATTTTATAATACAAATGACTAATTTTAAGATTATGGAAATATTACAAAATTGATAATTTTGCCTTACTGCATTTATATCATTAACTGGTTTCCTATTTCCTAGGTGGAAATGTTGGGGCCTTAGATCACTTGGAAAATGTTATGAAGCAGGCCTCATACCATTTGGAAAATGTTATGAAGCACTTTCAGTGACACAAAATCATTTTACTTTTTCCTACCCCAAAGCCCCATCTTTTATTTCAAAATTCTCCCAATAATACTATATGTAATATCATGATTTTAACTTAATCATAATGGCCGGTGACAAAAATGATGATGAAAAGAAAGATGGTAGATGTAGGTTAAAATATCTAAATTATTTGCTAATGAAAAGTGGCATGAAAAACATCATGAAAGACATGCATCATAAGAATGAGAAGTATATTGATCACGTAGCAAAAGAAAATAATAACAGTCTACATTTTATACTGATGTTCATATCAGACATAGTATGTGTGTGTTTATGAAATACTAAAATAATCAGAACACAATTATTACTTTAAGTAGCTTCTCCATAGAGGATTTATGAAAATATATGAACAAAGATGGCACAGGATGATGGTTTATGCTCTATACTGATAAAGGGAATCCACACTCTAGTGAAATCATAGATCCATTGATATTTTGAAAGAATTGCTCTTTTACATGTGAAACTCATTATATATAGGTAGAGATATAATTATGTATACTTACATATACATATGGAAACATATACATATCTATCTATCTAGATACACACATATATATGCGTATGTATATTGTATGTATGTGTGTATCTATAAAGACATAGATATAATGCACATATACATGTATATATACATATATGTATATATATAGATATGTAGTTAGAAACACATACATTATATTTATGTATTATGAGTTTCATATGTAGAATATATACTTCATATGTAGAATATATACTTCAATATATTCATGAATCTTGATTTCATTGAGGTGTGGATTTCCTAGAGTTATATAGTATATAACCCATGTTCCATTGATCAGTTTATCCATCTACCTACCTGTCTGTCTGTCTGTCTTTTGTCTTTCTGTCATGAGTTTCATGCATAGAAAAGCCATTACTTCAATATGTCATTGGATCTGTGACTGCATTGGGGTGTGTTTCCCTGGAACTTTATAGGACATTGCCCAAGATCAATCTGTCTATCTATCTATCTATCTATCTATCTATCTAGTCACAAATATCTATATCCCTGTTTAGCTATATTAGACTTATGACAAGTTAGGTAAAGTATATGGAACTGAGTATGTTAATAATGAGAACAAGGCTACTGGCATGTTTCCCGTGTGATGCCACATGATGCCACGTGATACAAATTTCTCTCTTCAACCCTGCACATTGAAATATTTTCTCTACTTCAAGGCAAATCTTGGGGAAGAAAATATATTGTCCCAATTCCTCCCTCCACTCCCCACCCCCCACAAATGGCGGATGCAGACTAAGGCCAGTGAGTTTGCCTTTAATTATGGAAAACATCCAAAAATGTATTGTTGAAGTGACTGAAAAGGGACTCAGGGATCACAAATAGTCAGTTGGGCTTGATCAACAAAAGGTCATGCCAAACCTCATTTCCTTTCTATTTTTGTATGGTTAGTAGACTGGTAGATAATGAAACGCTATAGAATCACCTAAATTATAGCAAAGCATTTGATAAAATCTCTCCTGCTTTTCTTATAGAAGATGTTTGATTGAGCATAGAAATATAGAAATAATTTGGTTGAATAGTGGTTCAATGTCAACTTAGAAGGAAGTATTCTATGCAATACACTAGGATTCTGTGCTTATCTATGTGCCATTTGAGATTTTAATCTGTGACATGGGTAAAAGAATAGGTGGTATACTTACTATATCTGCTGGTGATATAATTCTGGGAGGAACACACAACAAATCATCTGATAGAATCAGGATCCAAAAAGTTCTTGTCAGGCTAGAACTTTGGGTCAAATTTAATAAGATGAAATTTAATGGGGATAAATGTAAATTGTCATACATGGGATTGAAAACAAAGCAATTTCACATGGTTAAAAGAGGGAGTTGGAACCATAACAGTTTGTCTGAAAAAAATAGAGTTTGCTCAATAGAAGTCAAAACCTGGCAGTCAAAAAGAAGCTAATAATTCACCATCGGGTGATGTAGGAAGGTGATGGTAATGTTGTACTCTGCCCTTATAAAACCATTATATTATAGTGTGCCCCTTGTAGTGCCACATTTTAGGAAGGACATTAGTAAGCTGGTGGGTGTCCAGAGGAGGTCAAAGAGAATGATGTATGGTCTCAAGATCATGCCATATGAGGATCATTTGAAGAAGTTGAGGATGAGAAGCCTGTAGAAAAGATCTAAGTGGGACTTGATAGCTGTCTTCAAATATTTGAAGGGCTGTCTCTTTGTAAAAGGGATAGATGCATGCTGTTTGGGCCCCAAAAGGCATAACAAGAATCGGCGGTGGCTGGAATTTGCAAAACGTTAATTTAGTATTGATGCAAAGAATTTAATCAGAGTTATCCAAATGTGGAATGGGCTAACTGGCACTGAGTAGCCCCCTCCACCACCACCACCTATCTCCTCCTATCAGCCTGCCTTTCACTCTAGAATTCTTTGTGCAAATACCAGAAATACTTGCCAAATCTGATGCTTACGGGAGCTTTTGAAATCATTTGCAATTATAAAATTTTGCCATTCTCAGCAATGTCTTTTTGTGTGCACTCATGTACTTGAAGCTTTCCCTGACTCTACCAACCAGAAATGTCTTCTATCTTCTCAAATTTTGCAAAAGCACCTTGTCTAGATTTTCTTTTACCCCTATTACAACCTACCTTATAATTATTTTTGCATATATTGAATCACTTTCCAAGTAGATTATAAACTTCTAGAGGACAAGGTCTGTATAAATTTTCTTCCTCATTGTATCACTAGAGCCTAGTATATGCATAAGAAGCTCTTAATTATTTATTGAATTGAATCTCATAACTAATGTCCAAGGACATTGTGATAAAATATGTAAATCTATCCTTGCGACCTCAAAAAAATTAAGTATCTTGTTGATGATACACTAGAAGCTTCATTCTCAAAGGAAAACATTGTTTTATTAGTTGCATACTCTGAGAAATACAGTAATTTTTGTGGGCACTTGATCTTCCATTGGAAGGATAATGACAACATGAATCTTCAATAAAGGAAACCACCACCACTATCAGCTATCTCCTAATTAATAAAATAAATCGAAAGTAATACTTTACTGTACATTAGGCTACACAGAGAGAAAAAGGTTTTGTAAAGTGATAGTATTTCTGAGTAAATACATTAATAACTAAGTGTATCTCTAATAGAGAATAAAAGTTATTGTGCCAGTCTAGGGGCTAAGGACTTTCCAGTCCAACCTTTGAATCCTACTAGTTTCTGTTCTATGGGAAAATCACTAAACACATCAGTGTCCCCAAGAAACCCTTTAAGACTTTTAAATTATCAATAAGCTTACTATCTTAGTTGGAAGGATTTTCTACATGGGAAGTTCCCCTTTCTATCTATGAAATCAAAGGTCAACACTCCACCCCATGTTCTTTCTTAATCAAGTAGGCAATGTAAAAATAGCAACTCTTATTTCTATATCACTTTAAAATACATAGAGTCTTTTTAAAGGCTAAACAGACAACTCTGTGAGCTAGGTGGTTCAAATATTTCTAATGACATATTTGAGGCTTATAGAGATTAAGTGACTTGTCCAGGATCACATGGTTATTCTTTGTCAGATCCAGGATTTATACCCAGGTCTTTCCTGTCTCTAAAACCAGTCCTTTGTTTGTTTGTTTTATTATTTTTGTATGTTTTTGAACACTCTCTACCTGATGATCAAGGCAATAAAATTTCACTTTTCACTATAGCATATATCATGTTAAAACATATTTTATCTCTTATCCACGTTTTAGGGACTTTTAAGTAGCCAATATTCTATGTTTCTTCCTGTTAAATCTCAGTCTCAGGAAGGGAGGTATCAAAAGAACTATTCAGGTCACCTTGCACTGTCTCCCCACATCTCTGAGTCTTAGGTCAATTTGTGGTATCACCTGAATATTCATTGATTCCAGTTTCTGTGTGGTCATGCAGAGCACACATTGTCTCCTGACAGAGCCATATCATCAGATAATTCTGCAGACTAAGAGTTCCTTTTGTAATATTAATCAGCTAATATGGTCTTTTTTTCTTCCTGCTGAACTTATGTTTTCAGCTATGGTTCCAACATGCATCTGAATTAAAACAGATGAACAGCAAACATTTTTGCACTTCATAGTCCCAACCAAACAAATGACCTGTTTTTACCCCATTAGCCCAGATGTCTGTTTTTACCAGTGAATCCTTTACATTTTTACTAACCTTTGCTTATGGAGTTTTATCTCCTTGTCTGATTGTTTTATTTAAGTGATGATTCCATGGTTTTCTTGTTGCCCTTGTTTTTGTAGTTCCAAAATTTCATATTTTCAAGTCTAAGCTGTTATACCTATGATCTCTGGTGGAAGAGAACATATTCCTGTACTGTACCTTAAAATCCATTTACTTTGCCAAAACAAGTGAAGCAAAACCAAGAAAAGGTAATTGGTGGACAGAACTTAGTCACCTTTCATAAACAACTATTGATGGTAGCCTAAAGTTTTGGGTTGCTCTATTTATTTGATTTATTTATCCTGAAATAGTTTTTAAAATCTATATCATATTACTCAAATTAAGTGAAAAGGACATTTTGATTTCACTTAAATGTTTCGGCTTTCAGTGCAGTGTCATATTAGGGGACTTTCAGACAGTCATAGAAACAGAAAGAAAGAAGAAAGGAGGGAAGGAAGGAAGAGAGGAAGGGAAGAAGGAAGGAAGGAGGGAGGGAGGGAGAAAGGGAGGAAGGAAGAAGGGAAGGAAGGAGGGAAGAGAGGAGGGAAGGAAGGAGGGAGGAGGGAAGGAAGAAGGGAGGAAGGGAAGGTTGGAAGGGAGGGAGGGACAAAGAAAAATGAGAGGAGAAAGTGAGGAGGCATTGAGAGGGATAAGAAAAAGAATGAAAAGGGAACAGAGCTAGGGAGGAGAAAGAGAAAACAGACAAACATAAACAAAGTCACAGATTTTCACTTTCTTTCCTTCACTTTTGGTTAAGTAACTTCTGTCTTTCCACTTCCCTAGAGTTGCCAAGTACTTAGGAAAGGATTTAATTTCTCGTCGTTCCCGCCATCTAGTGGTCTGAAGAGGTTTTTGCTTGGTTTTATTTGGTTTTAAAGTGAGGAAGGATAAAAACAATTTTCCTACTCTTACAACTCCCTTCATTCCCCCAGCCCCAACCAGTTTCATACATTTCATACATGCACATACGTGTGTTTGTGTGTGCGTACTGAAAAGAGATGAAGTGGGAAGAGAAGGGAGGAAATCAATCTCTTTGTCTCTGTCCGGCTTTGTCTCTGTCCCTATATCTCTATCTCTGTCTATATCTCTGTGTCTCTGTGTCTGTTTCTGCGTCTCTGTCTCTGTCTCTGTCTCTCTGTCTCTCTGTCTCTCTCTCTCTCTCTCTCTCTCTCTCTCTCTCTCTCTCTCTCTCTCTCTCCTTCAATTGATCGTTTAGGAAGAGGATCCAAATGTTTTACTGATAATCAGAATGGAAGGGAAAAAGAGTTGTGGGAAGGAGACAGACAAGATTCTTTGACTTCCTACAAGTTATTACTATTATTTTTCTCCCCCTGGACCATTACACAACAAAATAAACAAGTACTTAAAATTAGCCCCATGCTTTTCAGATTGTGACATTTCAGCCCCCACCCCCACCGCACCCCCCACATTTTGACTAATTTCAGCTTCCCAGTGTCGCCCACCCAGGTTTGTTTGGTTTTTTTTTTTGGGGGGGGGGGGCGGGGGTGTTACGTGTGTGTGGTTCTTAATGTGTGTGTCTATTTCCCACGGTCGTCTAGGACAGGGACCTAGGAAGGAAGAACACACACACACACACACACACACACACACACACACACACACACAGAGTGTCTCTTATCTCCTCCACCACCACCACCACCACCGCCACCGCCACCGCCACTGCCACCACCAAACCGCAGCAACCTAGAGCGTGAGGATTCCCTTTGTTCCGCTTTTAGATCTCTGTCCTTTCCCACAGAAGATCCACCTGGCTGCTTTCGCTCGGTGACATTTTGAGCCAGGGGGGTGGCAGTGCGTGGTGGGTGGGGTGGAGAGAAACGAGATACAAGTGAGAGGTGGGGGAGGAAGGGAGCGAGGAGAGAGGTCGAAGGTGGGGGGAGGGAAAAAAAAAAAGCAAGGAGCTTCTAATAACCTGCGGTGCCAGGGGTTTGCTTGTTTCTTGATTTATTTATTTATTTCCGTTTCTTTTTCTTTATTGGCACAGCCAGCCGCGTAGCCCCGGGAGCTCGGGGAGATGCGGGACCACCCACTGGAGGGGAAGGAGAGAGAAGCCCTCCCGCGCCCTCCCCCTGCTCCCGAGCGCCTCTTCCCGAGCCAGCGCATAGACTGCCAGCACCAGCCCAGAGCCACCCACCGGGATGGGCAGCACCTCGGAGGCGGCTGCGGCGGTGGCGGCGGCCACTCGCTCCTGACTTGGGCAGCTTTCGAGCTGCAGGATCCTAGGCTCCCGCAGGAGGAGAAGGTGCATTAAGTTGGCTGGGGAGATTTCCCTCCCCCACTCCCCACCTTTTGAACTTGTTGCTCCCGCTGGGTGCCCCTCCAGCCAACCCTCTCCTGCTGTTCCAACCCCCTCCCCTCCACCCCTCACCCCGCCTCCTGATGCCCGTGGGTTCCTGAAGCGTGGAAGGGAGAAGACAGGCAGGCAGGCAAGGAGGCATGGGGGAAGGGGACGAACACCGCGAGGCTGGAGCTTTTCGGCTGCTTTTTCCCCAGTGGAGCTGAGTCGGCGGCTCAGGAGCTTCTCGCTTTGCCCTGTCTCTCATTCTGGATGCCCGGATAAAAGAATAAAGTCTCTATGCAACTCAGCCCCGCGCCTGGACTTTCTCAGGTATGTACCGCAGGAGAGGCACGTTCTTCTGACCGGCAGATGCTGCCGCTGCTGTCACCGCTACCAAAGAGGAACCTGCTTGGGGTCTGTAAATATCAAATTGCACGGGAGCTAAACTTGCAAAGAGAGTGAAGGGAGGCTTGAGCAAACGGTTTGGGGGGATTTTTGTTTTGTTTTGTTTTTTCTTCTCTTCTCCCCTTCACGATTTGTGTGTGGGTAGGTTCTGCGGGAAGGGGCGATTTGGTGTCAGCCCTTCTGTTCACTCCCTATCATCCCACCACTGCACTTAAAGGGCAGGGTACCTAGTTCCCAGAAAGAGGAGAACGGAGGGGTCAGCTATTGTGATTGCATCTCGGGAACTCCAACAACAGGTCGCCGTTTGGACAGACTACTGTGGCAGAAAGGGGAGAGACAATTGGGTCTTGGAGAAGGGGGGCAAGGCAGCAGTTAGCCCCTCTCCTCTGGTGAAGAAAAACCGGTGACTGACAGTTCTCCCCCTCACACCCTAGGCACAACCCCTCTCCCCAACATCCGGACAGCTGTGTGGGAGAGACTCAGAGACACCTGCTTAGAGAAGAAAGGGCTGCATCTGAAGTCACCTGTGTGTATATCTGCCTGTGTGTGGGAGGGTGGTACAAGCTGCAGGTGAAAGATTGGCTAGATTAATTTCACAGAGGCTGGTGAATTGTTGTATTTATTACTATTACTTTAAATTTCTGAGTACCTGGCTCTGAGGATTGGTTGCCTCTCTCAGAATTGTGTCTTCAGCAACATCCCTACTTTTGAAGTTGCAGTATTCATCTGTACCAGGTTCTTAATCAGTAGTATTTTCTTCCTGGGAAGAGAAGAGGAACTTGTGGTTAATTTCGTGGCCACACAGTAAAGGCCTCCCCACCTTCCCCCAGCACCTTCGCAAAAGGAATCATGGCTGCAGGGGTGGCAGCATGGCTGCCCTTTGCTCGGGCAGCAGCCATAGGCTGGATGCCTGTGGCCACAGGACCCATGCCAGCACCCCCCAGGCAAGAGAGGAAGAGGACTCAAGATGCTCTCATTGTCCTGAATGTGAGTGGTACTCAGTTCCAGACGTGGCAGGATACCCTGGAACGCTACCCAGACACATTGTTGGGCAGCTCAGAGAGGGACTTCTTCTACCACCCTGAGACCCAGCAGTATTTCTTTGACCGTGACCCTGACATCTTCCGCCATATCCTGAACTTCTACCGTACTGGCAAGCTCCATTACCCAAGACAAGAGTGCATCTCTGCCTATGATGAAGAATTGGCCTTCTTTGGTCTCATCCCAGAGATTATTGGTGACTGCTGTTATGAGGAATATAAGGACCGTAGGCGAGAGAATGCAGAAAGACTACAGGATGATGCTGACAATGAAAATACAGGGGAAAGTGCTCTGCCTTCAATGACTGCCAGGCAGAGGGTCTGGAGGGCCTTTGAGAACCCCCATACCAGTACCATGGCCCTGGTATTTTACTATGTCACTGGGTTCTTTATTGCTGTCTCAGTCATTGCTAATGTTGTGGAGACAGTGCCATGTGGCTCGAGTCCTGGCCACATCAAGGAGCTGCCATGTGGTGAACGCTATGCTGTGGCATTCTTCTGCCTGGACACAGCCTGTGTTATGATATTCACTGTTGAGTACCTATTACGTCTGGCTGCGGCACCCAGCCGCTATCGTTTTGTACGCAGTGTCATGAGCATTATAGACGTGGTGGCCATCCTGCCTTATTACATAGGCCTAGTGATGACTGACAATGAGGATGTTAGCGGGGCCTTTGTCACACTGCGGGTCTTCCGAGTCTTCCGGATCTTTAAGTTTTCCCGCCACTCCCAGGGCCTTCGGATCCTGGGCTACACGCTCAAGAGTTGTGCTTCAGAGTTGGGGTTCCTGCTCTTCTCTCTCACCATGGCTATCATCATCTTTGCTACTGTCATGTTCTATGCAGAGAAGGGGTCTTCAGCCAGCAAATTCACCAGCATTCCTGCTGCTTTCTGGTATACCATCGTCACCATGACAACACTAGGGTAGGTGCCATGATGGGGAATGGAATACCATTGAAGGGTGGCACATGGGATTGTGGTTATACCCCAATGAAAGTGGTGTTTCTGAGTATTTCTATGTGAAGAATGAAGAAAAATTGGTTTTTCTTGTTGTCTATACTTGATTTCTTTAGGTATCACTTATATTTAGAAAGTGTCTATGATGATAAGCTTTGGTACATTTTAATAGGTGAATGCTCATGCCAAAATTTCTAATGACAAAAGTGAATTCTTACAAGTAAATGGTCATTCAGTATTCTGGAAGCCATACATAAAATATACACCTGAGCATTGGAAACACAAATTCATGTTCCCAGACATGTGGACAGAAGTCAACAATTTTAGACTTAATTTATTAATTCTATTATTATTTTCTCAAAATTGTATACATATAAATACATATACAAAACTAAACAAAAAGTTATCATTATGCTTTCAAAAAGAATACCATGTGATTAATATCTGGATGCTATAAATAAAACATTAAGATCCACCTTCACCCAGGTTTTGTGATCTTTATTGTATAGGATCATGCAATATGATCATGACTTATTTTCATTGAGGAGGAGATCCTATTTTAAAGTTATTTTTCATCACAAGAGGTTTAAGAAAGGCACAGAAATCTCATCCATCTATAAAAATTATGCATTTTGGCACTTACCTGTTATTCGGATGTGTGTATACATATACATACACACATAAATATATAATGTATATATGTACATGGCCATGTACATAGATGATCATGTTTGAAATTGTCCAAGTCAAACCAATTTAAAGAGAAGAAACTTTTAAATAATTTAAAGTTTATATATCTATATAAGTGTGTGTGTATATATATATATGCATATATATATATATATATACACACACACACACACACAAACAAACATACACACACATCTGCCAGTAATTTTGGTTAATAGCTCAGTTCTCTATACACGACAGATTCCATCATACAATATATGAGTTTTCCTTGGTTGTAAATTGAAGTAGAGGACTAAAGTATAGGAATGTTTGCCCTCTAAAATTCTCTTCTGTGTTTCCTTATTTGTGGTATAACCATAGTTCCAAAACAAGGAGATAAACAAGAAATGGTTTATTTTTAAAAGGAAATAATATATTAAAATAGAAATTTTAACTGGGCTTAAGATTCAAGTTAAAAAGTTAGCCAAATGGTTAATAAGGTGATTCTGACTGGAGGAAAAAATGGGTGCATTTTAAGCATTAGAGGGTCTAATAAAATAAGATAATTTCAGTCTTTTACTTTTAGGTCTTAGTTTAGTTCTAAGTAAAGCCATGGAATAATGCTATTTCCCTTTCTTCAGTTTTGTACTTTTATTGCATATGTTGTCAGTTTATTAATGGTTTTGTAATGGTTGCAGAAAAAAAGTTGTTCTTCAAGTTGCTTTTAAAGTTCTTTGTAGATGGCTAATTTAATTGTCTTCTTCAAGTAAAGGAAATGATGATTTAGTTAATGTCTACTCGATTTCATTTGTATTGCCCTATTGAGCTAAGGTGCCTAGTTTTTTCACGTGGCTAACTAATTCAATGTACTTTATAGGCTAAAGTATTTTCCCCAAATTATGAATCATTGAGTAATGTTGAGAGCTATTTATCATTTTCATTGACTCCTTTTCCTAACTTCTTGCTGATAATCTACTTGTACCTTAAAAAAAACTGTGGGAAATATTTCATTTTTATCAGGAAACATATCATATTTTCTGTATTTCTATTTCACCTGCTTTTTTAAGTACTAGTATAAAAATCTGTATTTTGACTGTTGAAGAGCTCTTTCACTCTGGGTGCTTGCTCCTTGCGGAAAGATTCCCTTCCCCCTTCCCCCTTCCCCTTTCATATCATTGAATTTAGTTGTTGGAGAAATTTATTGTGTAACAAGCAGACAGAAGTGACTTCAAGTTAGAAATAAAAAGTGGCAGATGCACACTAAATGAACAGAGACGTATTTTTCATACCGATCTTCATGTTAAGAAGAAATGAAGGCAGGAAATACATGGAATTATTTCTAAATAGAACTGTTGTCCATGAGATGTCAGTGAGTCTTCAGTAATGTGATTCTATAGGTTGAAGACAAGGCTTGCTATCCTAATGAAAGCTGAGACTAGATTCAGAGAAGCAATTTAAATGTTACCCTGTAGACAAGAAAGGAGTTGTATTTGTGTCTGTTCACTTCTTGGAGATAACTTTCATTAGTTAATTAGGTGATGGTAAAATCTTTTGTCTTTTCTGGGAAAATATAAGTAATTTTAAAACACTACTGACAACATTTTATTAAAATGAAATGCAGATACAGAATCAATCTATTTACATTTTGAAAGGGTTTGGGAATCTGAATCATAATGTATGAATAAAATCTCTGCAGTGGGATTTATTTCAAGTGTTCCATATGTAAGAGCTTTAGGGGAATCAAATGCATCTTTTTTGAGAAATTGGAAGTAAACTGGATTCCACTTTTAAGATCTATATACTATACTTCCACTCACTTTTAGACTACTAAAAATGTGTTAAGAGATGTAGAGTTCAGAATGATTAGGTAGTTCATTGGAGAGTATAAATTTGTTCTTATTCCAAACCCATAATTAAAAGTTTCAAATTACTGTCTATAAATTCAATCATCTTAATCGTTCAACAAGTTACAGAGTTTATTGTGTCTAACTTTTAAATTCTATTTTGGAGATCGACTGAAAGAATGTATACATGCATTATATAGAGCTTATTTGTCTTTGAATAATGAAGCAAGTGCTGCTGTCCAGGCATAAAATGTAATAAAAGCCCATAGCCTAGCATTACCTATTTTCTCCAGACTTTTAAATTAAACAGTATTCCCAAGAATGATGACAAACTGTAAACTTTCTGGGGAAAAATATGTAATGGTAGGAGTTAATGGCAAGGTCTGTTTGGTAGAAAATCAAAGAACTTTCCATTACATTTGCTGGGCTATTTTACAGTGGCTATTATTTTTAATAGCACTAATATACATCACTAATGATAATAGAAGCAGTGATAATGGAATGTAAATCAGTGGTTATTGGAAGTTCCAACCAGTACGAACATTAACCACAGGAGGTGAAATACTAAAAGCCTGGTCATTAGGTGTTGGCACTATCATCCAGTGTCACCTAGATAATTGTTTATCTAGCCATTGGATGCTGTTTGATGTGTGCAGTAATGAATGAGTCTGTCTTAAAACGAGTGTTTATCCACCTTAGAATTATTAATTGATCTGACACCTTGCATATTAGAAAGCAGATTAAGTCTAATACCATGTGAACAATTATTTCAGTTTGGGGCATAATGAACATTTATAGTATTGTTATTTAGGTTTTTATGCTCTTTATTAAGAAATACCTTTAAGTTTGTAAACACCTGCTAAGCAACTTTGATGTTCTATTTGTTTGAATTTAGAGCAAGTTTGAAGCAATTTGTAGAATTAAAGAGAAGCTATTTCAGTAAAATAAGTGAAATGGCTTCATCTTTAAATTGGGTGGCAGTTGAGTAAATTAAATTGGGTATTTTGGTGTTCCCTCCCCCTTATTCTTTTGGGGGGGTAATCATAATAAGTAAATGAAGGTATATTATACATATGCATATTTATATATGCACATATGCATGTATATATTCCACTGGACAAAATTATAACAGTCCTTTTCTTTCCCTCTTCACCCTGCTTCTCTAATGATTATTGCCCTTGGCTGCTATGGAAGAATAGGAAACTGATACTTCTATATTTTTTGTCATCAAATCCTGAGAACAAAGTAATAATATTTTGAATGACAATTCATGTTATTCAACTTCCCATTCATAACACATGTGAGGTTCTCAGGCTGAATGAAGCTAATTGGACTTCGTATATGTTTGTGATTGTAGCCAAATTCAATGAGTTATTTGAAATTCAGTGTGTATTAAAAAAAACAGATAAGCAAATGGATGTGCATTTCACAGGCTCTCACTTCAGTTTTCCAAGGGTAGTTTACTCTCAGAGTTGCAGTGTTATGAGTGGCAGCCTTAGTAATATAGAGTTATTATCTTGGAACAATAGTTACACTCGATTTTTTAGTTCTTCATGATTATTGAGCAATTAAACCATCTTTTTAAAATGCAGATTGAATTTATTCTTATGGCTTACTGGTGCAAGTGACATTGCAAGCATAACCCAACTATTAATGTATTTGCTTTACCTATGCCCCAGCACTACTTCTCGTGGGTAGAAAGGGACCTGTACCCATGCATACAAAAGTATATCTACAAGGGGAAAAGATGACTGAAAAAGAACTTTGGGAAGAAAAATAAATGAAACATGAGTAGTTCATAGTAATACTCCAGAGAAATCTTGTTTCTCTGTTTTGTAGCTCTTCCTAATTTCAAAACAAAATTGTTTGTATCTCGGAAGGCAGGCAGTGTCGTATGAAGGCTAGAGGACTAACCTTAGACTCTGGAAAACTTAGGCTGACGCTCTATCTCTAACATATACTGACATATGCCTAGGCAACACATAACCCCTCAGGGCCTCAGGAACTTGTCTAAGACTAGAGGTTGCAGAAATTTTCGATATGTATTAGTAATGGGATTTTTCCCTATACCAATGAAGTCACAGATACAGATTCCCTCCCGCCAGCACTCCCCCAAAAAGTTATGGTAAAAGAACATTAATATTCCATGTTCTAAGTCAAAATTTGAGATCTCACTTTTGATGAAATTCCAACTAACTAGAGGAAAAGTATTATTTTGATTACCAAAAAGTTGGGGACATTCAACAAAATGAGTCAAATATATACTGAAGTTTCTCAGAAATTAAATCTGAATTATTCCCATTTTAATCAGGCTAGTGTTTTTGCCTTTTTTTGAAAGAGCATACCAAGTATTGCTATAGCATTTCCATTTTAAAATGTCTGCTGAATTAATATTCTGAGAAACAAAAGAGCAAGACACCTTTTAACTGTATCAAAAGATAGTCTATCAAGGGCATCAATTATTTAAAATGACATAATTTGAAAAGGAATTTAACATAAACATAAGAGACTATATAGATTGTCAAAAGGAAAAATAATCCTAATAAATAACACTTTCTTGATGTCTGTCACTGTTCAGATTCCATAGCTTTGGACTTATTGAGTATACATCTCTTAAAACCATTTGTGCAGGCTTTTGGCTTGCCAAATTATTGCTGAGGATGGATGAAAATATTTCTGCCTTTGCTATAGAAAAATATTGGTGAAGTGTTCCTCTCAAGCATATTTACAAGTTGGCAAATACTATAATTCATCTCCCTGACAAAAAAACCACATTGGTAGGTTCTTTTTTCTGAATAGAACCAGTAGGCGTGAAGCAGAGTAAGAAATTCAGTTTCAAGTTTTTATTTGTTTCTAATATCATTAGCAGACTTTATCTTAGATCATGTGTGTATGCATGTATTGTGCATATGACCAAACTGAGGGTTAGATAAGCAGGGGAATGTAGTCAAAATTGGTAGGAAGTTTTTCACTCAATTTTCTCACCCCTTTGGTAAATAAGCTGATTGTTGTCCTTCATACTTGAAGAGAACGAAAATGACATCATGATGTTGAGGTTAACGTACAGTGCATCCGACAGTGGCTGATCAGACCAATACAAGCTTGGAACATTCTATCACGGTTTGGGCATAAAAGTACTCAATGTTCTCGTTAGATACCGGCTAGAATCATAAAATAATGGACTTTCAGAGATTCAAATGATTTCAGAGATAGTCCATCCAACAGAGATACAGAGATGTTAAATAACATGTTTAAGGTTACAGAATAGTGTGAGACAAGTCACTGTTTTAATTGATTTTTCTCTCTTTTTAGACTTGGACATCTTCTTTCCTTGTAGAGCACAAGGCTTGGCATTAAACTATTTTATAATAAACCTTCCAAAATATTGTCAGAAAAATGAGGACCAGATATTGCATAGTTTTGTTTTTATCATCCATTCATATATTTTGCATTTTTCTACATTGAGTTTCACTATATGGTATGTGTTCTGTCCCAAGCAACTTAGAGTTTTATTTCAAAATGACCTCCTTCAATTTTTTTGTATGTATATCTGGGTAATAATAAAGGTGAAGATATGCACACTCTGCAAAGACCAACTCTCTCAGCCAGCGTGGATTATTGATTCATTTGGAGTGGTGGCTTCATTGATTATTAATTTTCTGGGCCTGATATAGATATCCAAAAGATAAGTCTCTTACTGGAATCAGTTGTTCAAACAATGAGAGAAGTAATATTGGTGAGCTAACCACAATGTTCCTGTTGGAACATCTAATATGAAAGTTCACTGAAAAAGGTGAGAGACAATTCTCTGATATGCTGACAATTCAAGTAATATTGGACCCAAGTTTAAGTAGCATGACTTCTTAAGTTTCACATGTTTCCTTCCCCCATTGATTTTTCCTTCCCCCTTTTGTTTGCCTTGATTTTTTAAAGACAGTGTCATATTATGTGGGAAAAGAAAAGGAAAGGTGGATGATGACACAGAGAAATAAGAAGAAGAAAATGAGAGTTTAATCCTACTTTTGGAATTGGGGGAATGTGACATGTTTTTGGATTCATTATCCTCCTTTATTGTTTTCCTAAAAATTAACAATAAATTCCTCAAATGATAGTTATTTTGAAGTAGTGAAAGAAAAGAGTTAACTTCAGTAGATGTGTGTTAACTTTTTGAGTTATTTACTTCCTATCACAGCTCATTGTGGTTAAAACAAATAAATCACCTAGAATCTCTTTGTACAATCTAACAATAAGCTGTATTTGAATAAGGTTCAGCTATTCTTTTTATCTGTATCTTCTTTGAAGCAGCATGAAAAGTTACAATACATAGTTGAAATAACTAAAATACAAGGTAATATTAACAGAAATAGATGTACTGGGCACTTGTGATGATTCAATACCACTGAAGCTTGAATTTAAGCTTTGAACTTCATGCTAATTTTGGCACAAAGGGAAACAAGGGGTTAAACCATTCTCAGTTTGAAAAATGAAAAATTCAAATTCTTCTAGAGAAATAATCTTTTGCCTGACTCTGAATTCTAAGATGAATTTATTGCATGGTACCTTATAGATATGTGACAGTAAGTAGCATCATAAATTTAGAAGCAGAAGAATGCTTAAAAGACATCTAGTCCAGTTCCCTAACTTTACAGCTGAAGAAAGTGAGGTCCAGGGAGGTGACTTTATATTGCCAATACTATGCAGGGAGTTGGTGGCAGAGGTGGGATTTGAAACCAGGTCTTCTAAATCAAAATTCAATGTTTTTTTTTCTACTCACCATGCTGTCTTCAATTATTGTTTTGCAGAAGGAAGGAGGGAAAGAAGGAAAAAGAAAGGGAGAGGGAGGAGGAGGAGGGAGGGGGTCGGGGAGGGAGGAGATAAAGGGAGAGGAGAAAGGGGAGGGGAAGGAGGAGAGGGTGGAGGGCTGGAAGGAGGGAGGAAGAGGAGAGAAAGAAACATCTTTCAAATAGATGTTTCTTATTTCAGCCCTCTGTAAAACCTAGGGACATAACTTTGTCTTAACTGAGTAAAGATATTTCTGTGGGAAAATACGATATTATGGTTTAGGCAAGCATCTTGCTGATAATCTGACTTAATACAGGAATAGACTTTTTAGACAATCCAGAGAAATGAAGAGTTAACATGTCCATTAGGATGTCTCATTCAAGTATCGGTTATCTAAAGTGAGGTTTTGGCATGTGCTGCATAAAAATCAATACATAGCTGAATTTTCCATCAGTGCCTGATATGCCAATACTCTTGCTGATGATTAAAGAGAGATCTCTATACCAGAGAAAACAGATGCATATGAGGCAGCATTGACAATCTATTGTGAAAATTTAGGAGCCCAACTTATACCCTTCCTTTCCAAAATGGCCATTTTATTTCTGCAGGGAGGTGAGTCATGAGAATGCATCAGATTAGGGACAAAATTGTTTTCAATGTGAACTTTGAAGTACTTTTGTTCTATTAAGCATGAAAGGAATAATTTGGGCTGGGGGGCAGAGTAACCATTGTGTTGAACCATTGATGGATAGGAGAGGTCCTCAACTGCCTTCCTTGGTATGAATAGTATGGGAGATGTTCCCTTAGGCATTTGTTTCTGAAAACAGGCTAAGTCCTTAATTCAGTTATAGACCTGTAATACTCAACACATCTAAAGAGAATTCATTATCTTTTCCCCAAAATACTCCCCCTTTAAAAAAAAAACTTGTCTGTTACTGTTGATGATACTACTACCTCCTGGTCATTCAGACTCATACTTCAGTGTCATCTTCAGTTCCTCTTTCACACCCATTCCTCATATCCAATCTGTTGCCAAGCTTTGTCTTTTCTATGGTCATAACATTTTGTGTATGTTCCCTACTCGCTAGTTGTGCAATCACCAGGCTTCTGCTGGCTCTCATCACATCTTGCCCAGCTATTGCGCCTTTCTGACTCAAATTTTTCCTTCTTTCCTGCTGCCAAAGCAATTTTTCTAAAGTATATGTCTGAACAACTAATCTCAACTCCTCCTACTCAGGAAATTCCAGTGGCTCCCTATTACCTCTAGAAGCAAATATAAATACTCTTATTGCTATATACAGCCTTTCACAACTTCATCCCATCCTGTGTTTCTAGTTTTCTTACATTTAATTTCCCTTCATATACTCTACAATCCATAAATGTCAGCTCTCTTGACTCTGGAATATCCTCCCTCCTCACCTTACCTCTGCCTCCTAGTTTCCTTCAAGTTTCAATTCAAATTTCACTTTCTATAGGAGGACTTTACCTTCCTACCTACCTCCTGCCTTCCTACTGAGATTACTTCATCAACTTTCTACATGTCTTTTATGTACATAGGTAAATGGTTGCTTTCATGTTGGCATACATACATATGTATAGGGGTTTTTGTATTTTTGTTTTGATAGTTTTGTTTCAACACATCACAAAAATCATACTCCCAATTGAATCTCCACAACGTACAACCACTGAAAACAATTAAATAAAACAACTTACAGGAGTGATTGTCATTGATCACAC
The DNA here is from genome assembly GCF_011100635.1 of Trichosurus vulpecula. Classification (NCBI taxonomy): domain Eukaryota; kingdom Metazoa; phylum Chordata; class Mammalia; order Diprotodontia; family Phalangeridae; genus Trichosurus; species Trichosurus vulpecula. The sequence continues at coordinate 129,627,664 of NC_050577.1, read as the reverse complement.
ATTATACCTGAGCCCTTAGAAATTTTCCATTTGTTCAAAAGAAAGAACAGGTAGATGTTTTATACGCCAATACTCGACAAATCTCAGAGTCGAAAAGGGTCATACGGGTTGTCTAGTTCTACCAATGCCCGAATCAGAATCCTTACTGAAACATACTTTGCTTGAAGATCTGTGGTAATGGGACTATTACCCAATGTTTTCCATCCAAATTTAACTACTATTTGATGTCCTTTTCATTTTCATAGTTGAAGTAATTGTACATGTTAATCTTTTTATTGTATTTTTATCTGCATCACTTCATATAGTTCATCCTATATTACTTTGAATAATTTATAGACATGCCATTCCAAACGGTACATTAACATCCCAGTATATTTATATAATGCAGTGTATATGCACATTCTCTAAATCCTAGTCATAGTTTGCTCTGTTTGGGTTTTTCTCTGTCTCCATCTCCCTCTTGTTCTATCACTCCTGCTTTTTCTCTTTCTATCTCTCTCTCTTTCTCTCTTCCACAGAAGCAGCAGGTGGCATAGTGGATAGGGTGTTGGGCCTGGAGTCAGGAAGACCTTAGTTCAAATGTGGCATCAGACACTGTGTGATGATGGTCAAGTCACCTCATCTCTATTTTCCTCAGTTTCCCCTCTAGATGGGGATAATAATAGCACCTAACTTACATAGCGTTGTTACGAGGATCAAATGAGATAATGTTTGTAGAGATGATATCTGTAAAAAGCACATAGTGCAATGCCTGGTACATAGTATGTGTTATATAAATGATTATTGCCTCTTTTTTTCCTACTTTCTTTCCTTCCTTCCCTCCCTTGTTTCTTTTCTTTCTTTTTTGTGTTATTACAAATAATGCTGCTATAACTACTTTTTTATTTACAGACCTTTCCTTGTTGATAGTATCATTAATATATAAATCCATGTCTAGGATTGGCTCAAAGGACATGGGCAGTTGTGAACCTTTTCATGCATATATTTAACATTTTTTCAAAAGTGGGCAAAAATTCTCAACTTTACCAGCAGTAAATGCATGTCTGTTGTTTTCCTGCATCCCTACCAATATTGATTTTTTGGAGAGGGGAAAGGCAGGGCAATTGGGGTTAAGTGACTTGCCCAAGGTCACACAGCCAGTAAGCATGTCAAGTGACTGAGGCCTGATTTGAACTCAGGTCCTCCTGACTCCAGAGCCAGTGCTCTACTCACTGTACCACCTAGCTGCCCCTGAATGTTGAATTTTTCTACCCATTACTATTAGGTAATTTGATAGATGTAAGGTAGTATTTCAGTGTAGCTCATATCTCTAAATATTAGTCCATGTCAAGGTTTTCTTTGCATGAATATTGAGAGTTTCTGTGTTATTTTTTTATTTTTTACAACTGTTTACATAGCACAATATCTTTTTGGAAATCATGTAAACTGTGCATTGATAATAGAGCAATAACTAAAGTGTTTTCATAAACTAGTGGGTGAAGGAGGGAAGGAGTCTTGAAGGTGGCACAGATGAGATTGCAACTACATGTAAAGACCTGCTAGGAAAGAGAGAGCATTTGAAACACTCTGGGTTGTGGAAGAACGTGGAATCAGGAGAGGGGTCCCATGATTTCAGGACCAGCCAAATAATTAGAAGGCTAGAGTAGGGGACCCACTGGTGGGAGAAAGAGTTGTTCATCAGCCCTTATCGTACCAACCTTCAGTAAAGTCTCCTTTGCTCCATACTATTATTCACACTGGTTGGTAGCTATTCTCTCCTCCCCACCCCACCCAGAGCTCCGGAAGACAGCTCATCTACTGAGGAATACAGTTTCCTCCAAACCAAAGAGTGCCCAACCTTTAGGTAAAATTACATCCCCAAGGCTGAATTTCCCCATAGTTTGGTGCCAGTACAGTGTAGAGAGCTCTCAGGAAAACTAGGAGAATGTGGAAGATTTCTCTCTTGTCTCTCTGTGTGTCTCTCTGTGTGTCTTTATCTCTGTCTCTCTTCTGTCTCTCTCCTTTCTCTCTCTCTCTCTCTCTCTCTCTCTCCCCCTCTCCCTGTATCTCTCTCTCCTCCCCCCATCCCTCCCCTCTGTCCCTTCTCTCTCCTTCCCCTCGCCCACTCCATTTCTCTCCCCATCTCGCTTTCCCTTTGTATGTCTGTGTGTATACGTATATAGATGTATATGAACAAAAATTGTGGATTATATATGTATATATATATACAGTATGTATATAGATTGTATATATAGTTTTTATGTATATTGTGTATACATATGTATATGTGTATATACATATATGTATACATATACACAATTAAATAACTTCGCCTTGTTTTTCAAAATGAGAACAAATTCTCAATTTCTGTATGTGTATGTATGTGTGTGTATGCGTGTGTGTGGAGGGAGGGAAGGAGAGAGATAGAGATATATATTAGATGGTCTTTTTGAGGTTCTATGACTCTTACCTGGTGACCTCATTACTAAAGGTAAAGAGTAGATTTGTAATTTCTTCATTATCTATCAATGCAGGTTGAAATATTTTCTACAATTTACAGTCTTAGTTGTTCTAAGCACTGAAAAGTTTAGCTTTGCTCAAGGTCACATAGCTGGGATGTATAAGAAGCAGGATTTGAACCCAGGTCTTTCTGGCATCAAGCCAGTCTTCTATCCACTGGCCACACTGCTGCTTGATTATTATAGGAACTACATTCAAATCCTTTTAGTTGATTAAGTTTGCAGATAATCAAAACATTAAAATGTGTAGGAAATGTGTTACCACAACAGGAAAAAAGAGTATATAAGATGCAATTCCAAAGGAAAGCTTAGTTTAAGGCTTTTCAGCAGTCATCATTCTGACCATAAAATTGACAGTGTTGGAAAGAAGACTAGGTAGTTGATGGCTATCATGAGCTAGGTTGTGAATGTGAGCACTGATCCTTATTTAATATCTAGTCTATAAAACAATTTCCTTCCCCTGCCCATGAAGAGGATGAGCTGTTTCTAAATTCCTATATCCCTAGTCAGTGGCATAAAATGATATTTCCAAATTCTATTCCTTTTCTCGGAAACAAAATTATCCTTAGTTTTATTTCTGCGACATGCATAAATCCAAAGATTTAGGGGGTTGGGTGGTGGTGTCAGATTTGTTACTCATGCATTGGCTGGTACTTGGGGCAATCGCTATATTAAATAATTAAATAAAAGGAGTATTTTACAGTGAAACTTGATTAAATTAGATTCTTACCTTTGGAAATTGGCTAAAATGAAACTAATTCAAGTGGAAAATGAATTCTGTATTCTAGATGGAATAACTGAGGTTCAGGAGATGTGGAACCACTTGGGAGATGCTTCAGTAGAAGTATTTATTTCATATATAGGTTTTTCTCATTTAGAGATGTCAATTCTAACATTAGCTATCATGAAAATCACATAGCTTTCAGCTGGTCTTGTAAGGAATTTTGTTCCACTTTTTAAAAATGCATCAAGTGGCACTATGCTCAGTAGTTACAAGGATGGACTTGGAGGCTAGATGACCTGAGTTCAAACCTCACCTCTGATACTTACTACTTGTGTGACTTAGGACAAGTCATGTAATATCCCTGGGCCTCAGTTTTCCCATTTGTAAAATTTGGGTCTTGGACTAGAGGCCTATGAGATTCCTACAAGCTCTAAATCTGTGATCTTGTGATCTTGGGACCAATATAGATTATAACTTTTCTTGTTTTTGTGTTTTAGAAAAGGAAATAGTTTTCATATCTTTAGAACAGTGCAGAATGCCAAATGATAAGTATTTCACTACCCAAAAGAGGTTTGTAAAATAAATATTTCATGTCTGATTTTAAAATTAGAAATCATAGTGATCAATATTAATTACAATGATACATCATTATGAGAGGTGGTATGGTATAGTACATAGAAATCTAACCTTTAATTCACAGAGACTTGGGTTCAAGTCCTGTCCTTGAAATTTAATGGCTTTGAGACCAAAAGCAAGTCAGTCTCTCGGTACCCTCCAAGTAGCTCTCTATGACTATAAAAATTAGAGAGTTTCCAATTTGTATTTGCAGGGTAAGTTTCAGTTCTAAGAGTTTGCCACACAAATAAGTCACAAGTCCAAAACCCATCCCTCAAAAAAAAGTTTTATTATACTCAATAAGAACATAGTCATAGGAAATAATTATTCAAAATACGTAGAGCCTTTCTAAATGTTTTATTATGTGTCATGGATATTAAGGCATGTCATAACTAAAGACCAACATCCACTGTGTCAGAAGGAGGCAAGAACAATTAACAAGTTAATAAATTACATTTTAATTTACATTTCAAACTAGCATCTTGTGTGACTGCTAAGCTAGTAAATTTTGCAGTGATTAGAGACCAGTGATACCTTTTCATAAGTGGAACTCTTTGGATTTCACAAATTTGTAAGAATTTCACAAATCTTTGTTTGTACAATAGGGCCTAAAATCATTTAATATTTTCATATTCTAACACCTGCCCATCAGTGGATCAAATATGGATTATACAACCTAACTTTTAACTTTGAAAATCAAAGTATGAAGAAACTGAAAATTAATTGGTTTTCCTTTTTTATATTTACTGGTATGTATAAATCCTGTTTAGTCTTTACCAAGTGAGTGTGTTTATGTATACACACATAGATATACATGTTTGTGTGCATATACATACATACATACATACTGAAGCACCAAGCTGCCTCTTCTTTCCTTAGGAAGAAATATATATGTGTGTGTATGTATATATATGTATATTATATACATATACATAGATCATATATATACTATATATACATACATAATATGACATATTATATATATGCATATGTATTCCTTATTAAGGAAAGAAGAGGCAGCTTGGTGGTTCAATGGATAGAGTAATGGGTCTGAAATCAGGAAGTCCTGAGTTCAAATGCTGCCTCAAACACCCATTAGCTGTGTGACCCTGGTGAAGTCACATAACCTCTGTTTGCTTTAATCTGTTGGAGAAGAAAATGGCAAACCACTCCAGTATATTTACCAAGAAAACCTCATATGGGTTCATGAAGTGTTGGGTGTGACTGAATCACTAAACAGTAATCAAGAAAAGACTCTCTTGAATCCTTCTCCCCTTTGTTCTCTTGTTATTAATGTTACCCACTAATACTCAAATCTGCATCAACATCCTCTCTATCCTTTCATCCTACAACAGGAAATCACAAAATAACTTGCTGAGAAAGCCCCCAGTGGGATTTTGTGCTATTTAACTTTATCTGTGCCCTTGAATGGCAGTCCTTTTATTCCTCTCTGACTGATATTCCCCAGGAGTGTACACCATTTTTATCTTCTCAAATCCGCATCTCCAATCTCTTCCCCATTGTTCCCAGATGATCTCATCTCAAACTTTATAAAAAGGATTGGGCCCATCAGAAATGAACTCTCTTGACCCCCTTAATTCACTTCTCAGTGCCTTTACCTGTTCTTACTTGTCTACTCATTCTCCTTTTTCTCTATAACCTCAGAAGAATGGATAGGTCTCTGTCTTTCCATAATGAATGACTTTCTGTGCATTCGTGACCCCATTTCCTCCTGCCTTCCTGTGATATTGTGACATCCTCACTATCTTTAATGCTTTTTTTCACCACTTCCTAGCAGTCAGTTCCAAATAAAAGAGAAATATACTTATTTTTCCATTCATTTCCTTAGACTAAAAAGTGGCAATTATAATGGTTTTATACTATCATCCTGTGATATGAAGGAAATTATATTAATAATTATTCAAATTAAGGTGATGCTTTCTAGTTTGTAAAATGCTAGTATTATATCAGTCCTTTATGTTAAATGGCACAAATATTTTATCCCCATTTTGTAGGTAAGAAAAAGTCAGAAAAATGCAGAGTACAATAGTGGATAATGTTTTAAGCTTCGATTCAGGATCCTGGATTATATCCCTCTCTAACACTTACTAGCTTTGTGACTTTGTGCAAATAACAACTATGTGATTCAGGTAACTTTATCTCCAATTGCCCCACCCAAGAAATCCTAGATCATTCATACTTGTATAAAAATGGGGAAAACCTCATTTTTCACACAACACCATTTTAAATACCAAAGTCTCAGTTAGTGAAATTAGTACTCCTTGAAAAGTTACATGGACAACATGTCCCTGATTTTAAATAAAGTCATGGATATTCAGTATAACCCTGGGACTATGAGATCAGGGGTTATCTCCAAAAGATTTTGTTTTATCTTGCATTTAAATGGAGTGCTGGGAAGAACCAGATCTAAAGAAATGGAAATCTGCATATTTGTCTATGTTTTATTCATATTTTGAAGGTTGTTTAAAAGGACAAGGACTGGAAGTGGGGAAATGGGTTACAGTTAAACTATTGCAGAAATGCACATGAAGGGCAACAGACCTATTATAAGTTGACTTTGAAATGAGGGAATAGATACTAAAGAGGAATTTCAGGGATAGAATTTGGCAACTGATTAGATGTGAATTACTAAAATACAATCTACAAGTTGGAAGGCCATCTGTTTTCACCTCAACTGGTATGAATCTTATCTATAACATATAACCTCTAGATTAAGATTTGCAAGGATAGTATATTCACTACCATGTGAGGCAGTCTATCCTATGTTTCTATTTTTATGGATTTTTTTTCTTCTATTGAGACAAAATCTGCCTCCCAGTAGCTAACACATATAGAGGAGGGAGTGAGAGGAGTCAATGGTTGGTTCAAAGTTGGTAATTATCACTTTATTTGCCAACAGTTTTGCCAACAGAGAAGAATTCTTGTAAAAGCACTAGTCAGTATTTTTTTAATAACATAATGTTGGCAATGAAAACCATCCATGCATGATACAGGGTTCAAAATTTAAGGTTCCCCAAACCCACAGAGCATAGAAAACATACAACCTTGCACAAGTCCTAAAATTCATATATTTATTTTCTTTTGACTTTCCACACTTCAGAACAATTCATTTTCATCTAATTTTCACAGGAAATCCAATGAAAATATATCAATTTATTCTCCGATATTTGAGAATCAATTATACAATTTTTAAAAATAAGTTACTTTGGTTTTCTAGACGTGTGCAGTCAAATAAACCCTCACATATTGAAAAGAATCCCATCTCTTGATATCTCCTAATTTATTCCACATTGCTGGAGCAAAAATGTGCTCATTTCAAAGACTCTCATTTAAGGTTCAGAAAAGAGTACACTACTGTGGATTAGGCTATAAGACAGAAATATCAAAAGTGCCTTCAATTTCAGAACATTTCTTACCACAGAAAATAAAGTGATAGTTTTTTATTCTTTATAGATAGACATGTTTGAAATAAAAAAAACAGTTGGTTTCAAATAGTATAATTAACATAGGGACTACACATGCTGATCGCTGATGTCTTTCCTGGTTTGCAAAAGTTGACATGTGCTCTTTGAGCTTTAAAAATCCAATGAATTAGGATCAATGTGAACAATCGATGCTATAAATAAAATTTCTGTTTTACGAAAGAAAAAAAGTTAATGGAAGCTTAAACCAAGAGCTATAAAAACTGCTGTCTATGCAAATAGAGGGCACTTTATTCATTGTTGGCATTGTCTGAAAGTAGTAATAAGTAAAATGCAAACCAATTTTTAAAAATGAGTTTAATATTTTCATGTAAAGAGTCTAAGACCAAATCATAGTGATCTAAATTAGATCCTCAAAGGGCATTCTCCAGAGAAGAACACCACCAAAAAAGATTAAAAGACTTTTCAGTAAAAGTAGGAAAAGTTAGCCGTAAGTGTGGAAATACATTATTTTTAACCAAAGTGCTGATTAAGTAAGGAAATGTTTCACAGACTCCTCATCTTTTTAACTCTGTCTCCTCACTCCTTGACATAGCCTTTGTTCCTAGCTTTTGAGAATCTATAAAGATTCCTGAGGTGTCATGGTGATAATTCTTTTCTTTTTCTTCTTTTTTTAAAATTATGTAGCCTATACTTTCCATTCCCTAAGGACAAGTTTTAGAGATCCCTGCATACAGACAAATGCCCAGTATCTGTTTTTGACCTAAAATGTTTTGGAAAGTTGCCCACTTTCTTTACAAAGCTTTTCCATGTTCCTTCAGTTCTTTTTAGAGCTTTACTGGGTGAAAGCCTCAATTAGGTGATAATTGTCTTTGTCACCTTTCTTTAACACTTACTAATCTTCCTTTTTTTCTACAGGAAGTGAGAGCAAGAAGGTAGGGTAAGAGCGACATAAAGAAATATGTGTCCAAGGAATCCTGAATTAGTAGGATTTATTTTAACATATGTAATATAAAAAAGCTTCATAGAAAACTTTTCCTATTACGTTGTTGATAGCTTTTTTATGAGAATTTACCGTAATACTGAACTACTCCATTCCAAGTGATATTAAGGAGAAAAAAATCCATTTCTGTCCTAATAGTTACCTGTTTACTTCTGTCTCCTCTGGAGGAAATAAAATTCCTTGATGTCACAGACAGTTTTTATTCAGTCGTTGTATCCTCAGCAGCTGGTACCACACTATGCATGTGTGCACCTGATTTGTGACTTTATTGCTTTATGGAACTCCCTGTGAAGAAAATTCCTCAAACAAGATGGAATGTCCAGGCTCTGAAATTTACAATTGCAGAGAGTTGACGGGGATACTGAGAGATTAAGTGCATTGTTCAGGGTCACACAGCCAGTATATGTTAGAGGCAGAACTTGAATCCAGGCTTTTTTGCTTCTGAGACCAGCTTTCTACCCACTCCACCAAAAGTGTCAAACGTGCATTTTGAACCAGATTAAACCATATTAAACTTGGAAATGTTTTACAAAATAAAAATACAATAAAAATAAATAAGATTAATACATAATATTCTAAGTCAACATGTATTCATAGGGATTCTTATGTATGGTTTAGTGGCTCCATTTCCATTTGAGTTTAACAACAAGGCACTACATCATAACGACTCTCACATAATATACACTTATTACTTCTGGGATTAGATTAGAAAAGAATATTGATTAATCAGACTACTATTATGCTAGGCGCCATTTTGGGCACTAAGGATTAAAAAAATGTTGAGGAAATACTATGCCCTCAAAGAGCTTTCAGGGTTGGAGCAATCTAAGATGACTGAAGTATAAGGTGGAGGCAAAGGCATGTAATCTATAATTTTTATTAAATATAGAATTATAAAAATTACTTTTATCTTTCTTTTAACAAAAGATATTGGGAGTTTGATATGACATTGATAATAACAGTAACTAGCATTTGTATAACACTTTAAAGTTTTCAAAGAGATTTATAAATGTTACTCATTTTATCCTCGCGAAAACTCTGGGAGGTAGGTGCTATTTTTAGTCACATCTAATAGATATGGAAATTGAGACAAACTCACCTTAGGGTCACACAGCTAGTAACATCTGAGGCTAAATTTGAACTCAGGTCTTCTTAACTCCAGGTCCAGCACTCTCTCTACTGTGCTTGCCCATTCGATGAAGTATAATATAGATGATCTTGAAAAATTCATCTACAAAGAAAGTATGGTAGTACTTGGATGAGATCTATAAGTGCTTTAAACATTCATTTTCAATAGCTTGGCATAGTTCTTTTTCAGCATAGTATCACTACTAGAGATATTTTTGGTAGTTCTATGTATTTGTCATCTTGTTGATATGGATATTCCCAACTTACCTTTCCAGGTGTGCCTTCTCATTTCTGCAATTAGAGGTAAACTAAGGACAAAAAGGAATACAAGTCCCCTCGAGACCACCCTCCAAAAATCCTTTTTAGTAACTATAGGAAAGAGCACTGAGGACACTCAATTTGCTCTAAGGATATTTGAGTCTGTATTTAGGCTTTGTCACTAATTCCATGTGTGATCCTGGACAAGACACATCATGCTGAAACTTAGTTTCCTCATCTGCAAAACGGATATAGTAATAGCTGCACCCAACGCCTTTTAAAGTCAGAAGAGTGATTTATAAACCTGAAAAGTCTAGATAAATGTGGGGGATTTGTTGTGATAGTGGTGCATTATTATGGTTATTATTACCCTTACCTCATTCTTAATTTTTTGATGTAGTTTAGACTAAAATGGTCCTGGGACAAATCACCATCTGCTGTATGTATTTATATTAAATGTTTTACAGACTACAGAAGAGGCAGACAGTTGCATTTTATATATGAATTTTATATATAGTTACTTTTTATAAATGAATTCAAATTTTGGAATGTAGTACTATACCTTCTGTAAACTCATTCAAAGCATCTGTGGGACATATGAAGAAACAGAATGGGGTAAGGGGACAATACTGTTTTCAAATGGTTTTGACTTCTACTGGGCCTTCATATTTTTTCTTTTTTAAAATTAATTTATTTTTAGTTTTCAACATTCATTTCCACAAGATTTTGAGTTCCAAATTTTCTCCCCATTTCTCTTCTACCCCCCGCCACAAGATGGCACACATTCTGATTACCCCTTCCCCCCAGTCTGCCCTTCCTTCTATCACCCTGTCTCACCCGCCTTACCCCATTCCCCCTTACTTTCTTGTAGGGCAAGATAAATTTCTATACCCCATTACCTATATACCTTATTTCCTAGTTGCATGTAAAAACAATTTTAACATTTGTTTTTTAAAACTTTGAGTTCCAGATTATCTCCCTTCTTCCCTACACATCCACCCTCATTGAGAAGGCAAGCAATTCAATATAGGTTATATATGTGAAGTTATGCAAAACATTCCCATAATAGTCATATTGTGAAAGACTAACTATATTTCCCTCCATCCTATTCTGCCCCCCATTTATTCCATTTTCTCCTTTGACCCTGTCCCTTTTCAGAATTGTTTGCTTCTAACTACCCCCCCAATCTTCCTTCCCTTCTACCATCCCCCCTTTTCCCCTTCCCTTTACTTTACTGTAGGGTAAGATACCCAATTGAGTGTGTAAGTTATTCCCTCTATAAGCCAAATCCAATGAGAATAAGGTTGACTCATTCCCTTTCACCTCTCCCCACTTCCACTACATTGCAACAGCTTTTTGCCTCTTTTATGTGAGATAATTTACCTTACTGTATCACTCTCTTTCTCCTCCCAATGTATTCCTCTCTCATCCCCAATTTTTTTTAGATATCATCTTTTCATATTCTACTCACCCAATGCCATCTCCTTCTCCTTCTCTTTCTCTCTCTCTCTTTCTCTCTCTCTCTCTCTGTAAATATATATATATATATATATATATATACACATACACATACACACACATTTACACATATGTATACACACATACATACATACAGATATAGACAGATATCCCCTTCACCTACCGTAATACTGAGACAGTCTCATGAGTTACAGATATCATATTTCCATGTAGGAATGTAAACAGTTCAACTTTAATAAGTCTTATGTCTTTAAATGTCTTTAAAAAGTCCTATGATTTCTTTTTTTCCTGTATACCTTTTCATACTTCTCTTGATTCTTGTATTTGAAAGTCAATTTTTCTGTTCAGTTCTGCTCTTTTCATCAAAAATGCTTAAAAGTCCCCTGTTTCATTGAATATCCATTTTTCCCCGACGTATTATACTCACTTTTGCTGGGCAGGGGATTCTTGGTTTTAATCCCATTTACAAAATTAACATAAATACAATAGAACATAAATTATGCTAATTTGTGGTTTTCTAAGACAATATGTAGGGCAAGAATTCATTTCTATTTGAGTTTGATGCTCTGAACTAATAGAGCTACATGGTTTCAAGATGAAGACAATGATCTAAATTCATACAGATAGCAAATATCAGAGCCACAGTCTGTTGATTATAAATTCAACATTCTTTCTATTATACCCTGAAAAAAATGGGCAAAATGGGGCCTACATATCAGAAAGGAATCTTCATCATTTATGGCCATGAGGATGAAAATATATCATTAGGATTTTTTTAACAGTGAGGAAAACTGTAACTATGTATCTTTTGTATTTTTCCAACATGAGAAGACTGTAACATACTTTCAGTTCAATTCAGGTCTTGTGAGTTGTCCTATACAATTCAAACTCTGTGCTAGGCAATTGAGTATATAAGCAAAAATACTGAAAAATAGTACCTGCCCTCAAGGAACTTAATAAGGGTATAGGAAATAGACAAATAGACAAATAGACAAGTAAATGAAACGTAATTGAGGGAGGAGAGAGATAGACCATTAACAACCAAAGGGATGTGGAAAACATGGTAGGATCATAGATTTATAGGTAGAAGGCACCTCAGGGGCCATCTTAGTCAAAATTGAACTTAGAAATGTTAGATGCCTTATTCAAAGTCCCTGAGGTAGTAAGTACATCAGAGGCAGAAGTTTCATCCAGGTCCTTGGAATTCAAACCAAATACTTCTTCTGCTGTAGCAGGATATGATAGCATAGGAATGCTGAAGAAATATAAAAAGTCTAAGAAATGGAGGAACGTACTACATGCATTGAGAATGGCTATAAGTTATGGGTGCAGGAAATGGAATTTCATGTACAGGAAAAAGTGTGTAGCCTGATTTGGCTGAGATGCAGAATGAGTGAAGGTCATATTATAATATTCAAAAATACATCTGGAAAGATAGATTGGTGTCAGATCATGAATGGCCTTCAATGTCAAGATAAGGAGCTTATATTTTGCAAGGGGGCTCCTCTGAAGATCTTTTGATCAAGGCAATGATATAATCAGGGCTGTGCTTTGGAAATATCATTTTGATAGCTTTCGGTAAGTTTGTCAGAACTAGAATGGCAAGAAGCAAGGCAATCAGTTAGGAAGTCATTGGAATAGTCTAGGTCATTAGGGCCTAAAGTAGGATGGTAACATTGTGAGTACAGGGACAAACCCTACAGATGTTGTTAGCAGAGGGACAACTAATAAGACTAAGCAAACTAACTGGACATGGCAGATGAGGAAGAAATAAACAAGAACAAATATGAAATTGCGAACTTGAGTAACTATAAGGATAGTGTCACGCTCAATTCTACTCGAAACTGGAAGAAAAATAAAGGTATGTGGTAGGCTAAGGGAATATGATGAGGTTCATTTTTAGAAATGATGAGCTGCTATTTCTAGTAGAGAATTTGTGATACAACAGTGGCATTCGGTAGCTTGATTAGTGTTGGATTTAAACATTTGAGAGGCATCAACAAGAAGTGACAATTAAATCCTTAGGAGGTGATATCACAAAAAGAGAGGAGAGAAAAGGGCACACAACAGAGCCCTAGAGGGATATGTGTGCAAAAGGAAAATAAAAAGATGCAGTCAGGAAGGTAGGAAGAGAGCCAGGAAAGAATAGCATCACAGATATAAAGGGATGAGTGTTCAGGAGAAGAGATTGTCCATGTGGAGGAAGTCAGTAATACAAAATGAATAGAAAGAAAGGATCATGAAGATGGAGAAAAGTCTGTCACACTTAGAAATCAGGAGGTGTGGGCATGCAACCATAGTAAAGCAGCATGGTATAGTGGCTGTGGTACTAGATATTAATCCAGGAACACCTGGGTCCAGATGCTGACTCCAAAGTTGTTTGACTCTCAGGAAGTCATTTCTCTGAGCTTCAGTTTTCTTATTTGTAAAATTAGGATTATAATAATAGCACGTACTTTACAAAGTTGTTGTGAGGATCAATGGCATAACATTTGTAAGGCACTTTGCACACCTTAAGACATATTGTGTCAATGTGAGTCATTATTTTGGAAGGAAAGATGTTTGGTATCCTTGGAGATAGGTATTTCACTTGAATGATGGTGTCAGGAAGCAGATTGTGAGGGATCTACAACTCTGTATTTGAAACCAAGGAAAATGAAAACTAAATTCTAAAAGGTATTTTTGTTTATAAATGCAGATGAATATCATATTTAAAGGAATATCTCTATCCATTATTTTCAACTTGGAAAATGCTTTACAATAACCTTGCAATTTGAGATTTGTCATATTACATTTTTAGCAAAGAAACTTTTCTTTTGTAATGTAACTTTAACCTGTAGAAATATTTGAGGAAATTGTCACTAAAATTGTTTCCACCTAAAGTGTATTCATATCTTGAGAGACCAACATGAGTTTAAGTAAGATTAGAAGCTTTCTATCAATTCCTAAAAATGGAGACTCAAGAAGACCCAGAATTGGACAAAGTAGGGAAGTTAGCAAAACTATTAATGACTTCATGAATTATAACTGGAACTCCATGAGTATCATCAGTTTTTCATGGGATAGATTTATGACAGAAATGCAGATAGAAGGATATATACATCATTCAAAAGAAACAGATATTATATAAAGTGAAATGGAGGAGCTAGTTGCATGTTAAATATATATATATATATATATATATATATATATATATATATATTGTTTCAAACTTTGAGAAGCATCACAATAGGAGATATTTGATTAAGGATGAAAGGTGAAAGAAATAGGAATGACAGTTGCAAGATTATAACAGAGGAACTAAGACAGCAGAACAATGACAGACAAATTTTGTTCCTGTCTTTTCCACTCAGAATAATCTTCAAACTAAAAATGATGGAATGAACTTACTCAAGAAAGAATTAATGTAAAAGTTAGATAAAAAGATAGTAAAAGGACATCTAATTACTTTTCATGAGTGTAAATAGTCAGACCTAGACAAATTAGAGCTCAAGGCATTGAAAAAAACATCTTACTATGATTATGAAGATGGGGTAATGTTTGTATTTTTAAAGAAATGGATCCTGTAAACAAGCCCCAAAACTTCAAACTAGTTTCTGGCAAATTTGAAAAAAAGATTCTTAAGCAAAAAGTGGGAGACATTAAGAGCCTCTTTGAGTTCCTTAAGAAGGAATCATGATAAAGTAACCAAATTTCTTTGTGTAACAGGGTTATAGGACTATTTGGCCAACTGAATTCCCTCGATATTATATATTTTTATTTTAACCAGAATTTTACAAATTCTTTAATGAAATCCTTGCCCAAGAAAGAGAAATGAGGATAGATGATAGTACCATTAGGTGACATTATTTTTAAAAATTTTATTGATAAATTTTGTTTATGTGTTAAAAATATTCACAGATTACCCGTACTGTTTTAATTATAATAAACATGGAATGTTATTAATGGACATGATGTCAACCTGGAAGGATATCTCATAAAGTATCACAAGGCTTTGTTTTCTCCTCTGCTTTGTTCCAAAGATTATAAATACAAAGTCACTAATGATCTTTAGTTGCCGAACCAAATGGCCTTTTCTCAGTTCTCATTCTTATTGAACTCTCTGCAGCCTTTGAAATTATTG